>NW_021683643.1:130837-131055 GCF_001412515.2 Diachasma alloeum | reverse complement strand
TTTGCTAGTTAGGACTTTTTTTAAAATAAATTTTTGAAAAATTACCCCTGAAAAAAAGGCGTTATCCCCCTATTTCATTATTTCCAAAAAATTTTATCACCAATCGGTAGCTAATTGTTTGAATATTTTTGCGAGTTAAGAAAAAATCGTCAATGCACTCCTATTATTGTGTAAATTAACAATTCCAATTTCAACTGAAAACCAGAGTTGATGACCAG
>NW_021683643.1:37932-129893 GCF_001412515.2 Diachasma alloeum | reverse complement strand
ACCATCTTTAGAGGTCCTAGCACGCCATTTCTCGACCCGCTCTTTCGTTTGAGCTCAAAAAAACATTCATATCTTGTCTGACATCTTTGCTACAAACTCGGGTCTTCAACTCGGGTTTTCAATTGAAGCCCCATACAGTTGCCTGTGTGTTTCACGCAGTTGCATTTTTATACGCCTGTGTTTCACGCAGTTGCATTTTTATACGCCTGTGTTTCACGCAGTTGCATTTTTATACGCCTGTGTTTCACGCAGTTGCATTTTTATACGCCTGTGTTTCACGCAGTTGCATTTTTATACGCCTGTGTTTCACGCAGTTGCATTTTTATACGCCAGTGCGTTTCACGCAGTTGTATTTTTATACACCTGTGTGTTTCACGCAGTCGTATTCAGATACTCCTGTGTATTTCACACTCCTGTGTGTATAAACACACAGGTGTATAAAACTTCAACTGCGTGAAACACACAGGTGTATAAAAATACAACTGCGTGAAACACACAGTAGTATGAAACTTCAACTGCGTGAAATACACAGCAGTATGAAAATTCGGCTGCATGAAACACACAAACTTCACGCATGCATGGAGTTTATGGAGTGTACGGGAGTGATTCACGCAATGGTGCGAATAGTCACGGCCTATTACATTCAGCTGAAGTTGGCGAATCTCAGTGAATGCGATTGTCGCTTTCAAATCAGATCTAGATATTCTCAAAGAATTCATGGATATGCTTTCAACCGCAAATATCTTTGTGCATGAAAATCGACAGATCTGTGGATGACATATACATCATATCCCTGAAAGTCCTCGGATTGACGCAATAAATAAAAAAGACAAGTTGAGGAGACAGACGACGTATTTTGGTCGAACCGAAGTGAAATGGAATTCTGAGTGGTGCAAGCCTCAGCGTATTTTCGATGCACGTCCAGGGCACAAAGGATGAAGTAGTGGACGAAGAAAGCGGAGAGAAGCTAAGACGACGGGAGAAAGGAGAGTAAAAGAGTTAGTCTATGGAGTTGAGGGGTTGAGAAGAAGACTGAGATATATATTGACTGCTTATCGAAGCACTCTCTGGTGCGGCTGGTCGCGCAGGAGGAGGAATAGTGGAGATGCTACCTATTCGAGACGTTCTTCTTTCTTTTCCTTCGTTTCACCGAGTCGTATACTCCCTTGTCTGTATATTTTCTTCTGACAACGAGGATAGTGTTGAAAGCTGGAGAGTGAGAATATAGGATGTAGAGCATCCCGGAAAACGACGGCCGAGCGTGAAAGGGTCTGCCGCTGAGGAAAAGTGAGAAAGCTCAGGGGGCTTTGGAAAAAAGGTGGAGGCAACATTGGACGCCGGTTGATAGAACAAAAAGTGAGAATCGCTTACGCTCGTATATCTGGAAGATTGGATTCTTCTGAGATTCGAGACTTATGATAAATTATATCAGTTGATCTTGCTTGCTCCCTCGATAGCAAAACACTGGACCATATGATAGGCACGGACTGGATCAGGTGTCCGGGGTTTTGTCTCCTTTCTGAGCCTTCAGTAGGTTTATAGCCCAAAGTATTTGCAGACCATCAGGATAATCTCGCTTCAATTTTTATCTGAATTATTTGATGTTTGGATGAACATTGTTTCAGTACACGGGACGAAAAGTGAGAATCGCTTGCGCTAGTTCATCTGGAAGATTGGATTCTTCTGACATTCGAAAGTTGTGATAAATTATCTGAATTAATCTTCTTTGAGGTTCTCGATAATAAAACACTGGACAATATGATAGGCTGGGGTTGGATCAGGTGTCAGTTGATTCTCTCATTTTATAACATGGAGAAAAAACCGACCAGGTTGAGGTTGACATTTGGCATTATAAAAGCAGCCATCATCAGGTTCATAGTCCAGAGTGATACTCAACTTTTTTTTAGATTCAACTTTTTTTCAGATTTTCCTGTCTATCCGAAGTCCTCTTAGGTCATAAAGATAATTCCTTTTCACTTTTGAAGTGAATGGTTTCATATTTCTCCTGCTTCACTTCTACTTGGTTCATCTTCCTTGTGACCGATAGCAAAATACTGCACCATATACGCTGAATACGATTTCTCACTCTAAATTGTCAATGAAGAACAGAACAAAATAGAACACCGACATTCAACCAAGATACTATTCTATAATCATATTCAACCGAGAGAATATTCTATTTAATGAACCAGCGTTTTCTCTGTCCACCTAAAAGTACCCTCAGGCCATTTCCCTGATCGAATCTCTCCAGAAAGAACTGTGAAAGCTCTCTCCCCTCTCGGTAAGATACGACACGAGGGTTTAATAATTTAACGGAGCGAAACGCCCGGTGTTTTGTGAAATGAGTTTTGTTGCGCCATTTCGCGTTTGTTACGCCATGGCTTTTTAAATCTCCAACCTCCCTTGTTTTTGAGTCCAGCATTCTTTCCCTCCAGTGACCCTCCAGAAACTTTACTACTCTCTTTATGTCTTTCATTTCCAAGTATTTAACATGATCCCATTCACCAGGAAAGCACTTTCAGTTTTAATATAAAGAATGAATAATCGCTACTTCATAAACTTATCGGACAATCAAAACTACAGGTTCTAATTAAAAATGAGAAATCCTCATGAGTTTTTTTTTAATGAAAACAGTCGGCTAAAATGAAATACAATATCATAACTCGGCAGCATGGGGAACAAGAGCTCCAGATATTTCAATTTTTTTCCCTTCATAATGTGAATTTTAAATAAACGAAAATGCTCAGTGAAACGTAGTATAACGATTCAGGCGAATCTCTCCCACTGTTGGGGAGGGTGATATCGATTGTCGCTGGAGGCGCGTTTAATTTCAGTCCTGAAATTCTTTTACAGCCCCAGTTGTTTATCCATCAACAGCCCACGGTGAAGTACCATGTCGTGGCTGGAAAATCGAAACACAGCAACTCCCCTTTTAATTTTAACCTGAATCGTTTGATATTCTAATGAACATTACTCAACACACTGAAACGTTTATATAATTCTCTGTGATGTTCTCTCCAATTCGCAAGCCAAAATAAACAAGTGGACAGTATTCCCCCGCCATCATCAAGCCAACCATACGTCACTCCATTACCCAGGACCAAGAGCATTATCGTACGTCAGGTCAAACGAACCCTCCGCTAAGACGACTTTCACCCTCCGCTGGAGGACGCATCTGCCCCTGAGATTTACGCATATCGCTTGCGGCCAGGTTGCGTAACCTTTCCGTATGTTTCTTATTCTGTGGGGAGGAATGGTAGGAGATACTGGATATCATCATTATGCGACTCAATGGGGTCACAAAGAAACACACAATAAAATATCTCGGCACTTCCTACCCCTCCGGCATCACTGCAGGAATCACAGAAAACATGTTTGAAGACAATACGTAACGTCAGATATAACGCTGACGCGTTATTAAATTCTGGTAAAAAAATATCCTAGACAGAATAATCCTATTTGGAGGAAGGAAGTTGAAATAAAATACTGTTAATATTGGTTTTGATATTGAGTTTCTGGAAAAAATGGTCTCATTATCTCTCAAAGTTTTCGGATGTGTACGCAAAGCATTGCGTGCCCAACCCCTAGTGTGGTTGTGCGATAGTCTCGATAGCTCACTCGTAAAAAAAATTAAATGAGTGCATGTTATCACTGTTGATGAGAAAATTGCACCTGTCACTCTCGTTATGTTCATGTTGAAATTAAAAATATTGGTTTTAGGGTTATTGTTGATATTGTTTTTTTATATTACGTTTCTGGGAAAAAAGCTCTCGTTATGTCTCCAAATTTTTGAGTATATAGACCATGATAATGGGCCCTAATCACGGAATCACAGATAATACGTAATTTCAGATATAACGCTGGCGCGTTATTAAATTCTGGTAAAAAAATATCCTAGACAAAATAATCCTGTGTGGAGGAAAGAAGTTGAAATAAAATAGTGTTAATATTTTTTTGGTATTGAGTTTCTGGAAAAAATGGTCTCATTAATTCTCCAAGTTTTCGAATGTGTACTCAAAGCATTGCGTGCCCAACCCCTAGTGTGGTTGTGCGATAGTCTCGATAGCTCACTCGTAAAAAAAAAGTAAATGAGTGCATGTTTTCACTGTTGATGAGAAAATTGCACCTGTCATTCTCGTTATATTCATATTTTCCTACGCGCAGAAAAATCCATTGCAAACAACAGCATATCTCTCCTCACTAATATCAGATTTTCCTTTTCTCACAATGAAGTTTGTTTATGAAGTTTGTAATATGATTCGTGACAAAAAAGATTTGTTAGAAGAAAGAAGTTTTTTCATTGTGTACGATTGCAACGTATCACCGAGAAGAATCAAATACATTGATGAAACTCCATTAGAATTATGAAAGCGCATCTTTATTTCCTTTTTCTATTATGACTCTATGAGATAAAATATTATGTCCTAAATTTTCATTTTCCACGATAAAATGACGCGCAATAAAATATATCTTCACGTGATAATTATCCGGGTGAATAAATCCATCCGCTTTGTTAACCCACTGGACCACTTTGACAATAATTAACCCCCCCCCTCCCCGAGAATTACAAATTATAATTAGATCATACAGCTGCAATTCATAACTGCCCGCCACCGAGACGAAAGTCTTCACACAGATGACATCTAAATGACCAAAAGAACTCATAAACCGACCGAGATTACAATAAAACAGCGGCTCACACACCAGTATTTAACACTGCAGTAACAACATATATATTTTGGTGATGCCGCAGGCTATCTTGTATTGGTGCAGGAAGTTTCAACGACGCCAAGCCGTCGGGGCGCCGCTTGTTCGTCGCCCCGCGAGGATGGAGTATATTGTCGTGCTACTCCTCTTTTACACCGTTCGCTTCTATCCGAGCCATGGGTGGGTGTCTTGGCTCGACGCGACGGGCTTTTTGTGCAAAACCGTCCAAAAGTTTTTCGCTGCACAACATAAAAGATCGGATTGAGACGTCGAGGGTATTCTGGAAACTGGAGGGAGACAAGTTTCTTCAACATTGTGTGGCCGCAGGATTATCGATCCTCCAGGACAATGGCTCAAAATTCCATTCAATCTGGGTATTCAATAATTCGTTATGCTAATGGAATTCGAACATGAGAAGGATTCTGGGCTGAGAGGAAAAGAGATTGCCAGAAATTTTTCGTAGTTCCATTGAAATTTCAAGGGATTTCGTCAATGAATATTCACAATTTGACGAAGAAAATGAAAGCTGTTAGAGTGGAGTTCGATTGTGCCATGTTAATTGATAGAAACCCGGGGAATTTCGGTAAATACATTCTTGAATTTTCAATCAAGTTAATGGGCAATTCAGAAGCGAAGCGGTAAACCAGATTAAGTCGATTTTGACTTTTGGCCAGTTTTTGACGAATATCTCGGAATTTAACGGAAATAGAAAAATTTTTGTCATTACCTTTTTTGTAGAGCCAATTGTGGATTATAAAAAAGGTCATGAGAAAAATTTTGCTATCTCTTATAAGTTCCGAGATATTCATCAAAAACACATCAAAAGTCATAATCGACTTAAACCGGTTTACCGCTTCGCTACTGAATTCTCCTCTCCCTGCTGTTTAAAATTTTGGAATTCTATTGAGTGAAAATGCTCATGAATTAAAAACCCAAAATAAGAGAAAATTTGCCTCAATTTAAGTACAATTCAGTAGCGAAGTGGTAAAACGGTACAAGTTAATTTTGACTACTGACCAGTTCTCAGTGAATATCTCGGAATCTAAGAGAGGTAACAAAATTTTTGTCATAACATTTTTTGTAGAGCCGATTGAGAGCTACAACAAATCTAATTACAAAAATTTCGCTATCTCCCTTAGATTCGGAAATATTCTTCAAAAACTCAACTGGGAGATAAGTCGACTTAAACCGGTTTACCACTTCACTACTGAATTATACATCGGACTAAAAACGACTGAGAATAGAAATTTTTCTCTGATATTTCGGAAAACTCTCTTAAATACGTGAAAAATTCTACTTATCTCCAGGATTTTTGTTCTCTCATAGATTTCCGTACCACACTGATAGAATGATTCACTCATTCCAAACGAGATTCGTTAACTATTAACAAAAGAAAAAGTTGAATATGCCCAAATAAATATTAATTACTAGTTAACAAATGGTTCACTTGAAAGGTGAAAGTCGAGTCAAACAAGGCTCCTCAAATATGCATTTGTCAACTATTAACGAATGAACATTGGTGAGACCGAATAGACCCTAGCCCCCAATAACTCCATTTGTTAACAACAACTAATCCCTTCTATCAGTGCACAGAGTTCTGAAATTCAGAGATGTTTACTGAAAACTAGAACCGTTCATCTCTCTGTTTACGCCTTGCTATCGCTCGGCACCTAAATCACAGTGTCACACGAAAATTATTCCGAAAATCCCCTCCCAAAAAATCCCCCCGACTCCTCTCGGTGCACCAAAACTGATACGAAGGGAGAACCACTCAACCGATCAATCTTCGGAGCAGCAGGATGTCCCATTCTCACCGATGCATCATCCACCGACAACATTGAGTGCTCAGTATCACCTATTGCATCGTCGAGAACGAGTCCAAGACATGAAGAAGGAGAATGGCTCCAGCTCAAGAAATACCATAATACAGATCGTAATAGAAATGATAACTTAACGGCTCCCCCCACAGCATCCCGCCTCGGTGGCGGTAAGGGACACACTTGGTACGTACAAATCAAGATAATAGCTGATATTTCACGGTAATGTAACGGGTGACCGAATGATATGGCTCCCAGGAGCTTTTCAGTCTATTCGCTGGTCCTTGCTCATGCCTCTCGGTATTAATGACACCAGTGGGCGTATGCCACTGTACTTAACCCCACATATACTCCCCATACGTTACAAAATTGATACTCAAAATACATTACATCCTCGGTGATGGCAATTAAGGCGCCATTTGCGAATATTACGGCAATTTTGTGCTTTTAATTAAACTCCATGGAGCACGCGTATTAGAGAGAAAATTAAAAACACGAAAATTTGGTGTACGCGCTGAAACTCATTTAGTTTTATTCATCATCAGGATGAAAATATGTAAAACCGTCTTTTTTACCCTCGGTGTAGGGCTACACCGACTCCGTGGGACTTTACTCGACACACTGCCGACTTGCAAATTAGAATTTCTAACGAAGATTAAGGCGATACTCAGCGGCCCCGGCTCTTAACCGGAACTCCTGTTTCACGCCTCTATACACTCACACTGCCGCAAAAAAGGGGGGTATACTTGGGTGTTACTTTGGCGGTAACGTACAGCCACTGCACTGTATCTGTATTTTTAGGATGAATATTTCATCTATTGAAGGGCGCACAAAGAACAGTTTTGGAATTAATAAGGGAATATAATAATAATAATGATGAGAATAAGAACAATGCCCGGCAAATTGGGCATATCACTGTTCTTGAAGTTGCACAGAGGAAAACAAATTTTTCATCACACAAAACAAAACTTTAACTTTACGAGACAAAACTTTGAAGTGATGATCTCGTTCTCGCCGAACACGGGAATCATTGCTCTCGTCTCAGTCTCGAAATACGGAGGTATCGACTGCTCTCGTGATGACTCCGAGTCGATTTATCTCATCTCGGTCTCAAGTTTTTCGTGTTTTTTAATATAAAATTTCGATTTGTGTCTCGGTTTGTCTCGTTTCGGTTTTCCTACATATAAAAAACGCGAAAGACTGGAAACCGAGATAAAATAAATTGACTCGGAGTCCTCACGAGAGGAGTTAATATTGCGCATTTTGAGCCTGAGACGGGAGCAAAGATTTCCATGTTCATTGAGACCGAGATCATCTCTCCAAAGTTTTGTCTCGTGATGTCTCATGAAATGTCTCGCGGTATCACTAGTCGTTAATAAATAAAGTTATGGTCTTCACTTGGTCGAAAACAACCTTTCTGACTCGAGTGATTGCATTCCTCGGAAAAGGTTCTTTCGGCCTTGTGGCGAAAATATCGATTTCCGCACGTCCCTTGGCTTCCCTCGTCCGGGCATTGGTATTGGCCCTTTCCTAAATTCATAAAAGTGAAAACCACTACGGGAAGATATTGCCTATGAGTGCACTGTGGGAATTTTTTTGAAATTTCATGGAAGATATTATATTATTAGTAGTTCTCATGAGAGTGACATTAAATCGAATTTAGGGAAAAAGAATTCACGAAAATTCATGAGTTTTCAGTGGGATTAAGACGGAAATTGCACAACTTAATTGAATTTTCAGTGGCACATGAATATTCAGAAACAAAATGACATGAATTTTCAATTTTTCCCTCGATTTTCTTGATTTTTCTGAATTTTAACAGAATAATTGAACTGAAAAATCAACTATTTTATTGATTTCTGAATCATTTGCACAGAAAATCAATGGAATATTTGATTTTTCAATGACAAGATTTTCTGAAATTTCCGTGGAACTTGAACACGATAAAAATTTCCGGAATTTGGCACGGAAAATTGAGACGAAAATTTTTAACGGTGTAGTGCCATGGGGTTTTCTACTCGTGTGGTTGGCCTGTCCTCGCTTTTGGCTTGGACGCCAACTCCAGGCGAGTAAAAAAAAACCCCGAACACTCTCGCTGGAATATACTATTGATTTTCAGGGATATATTACTAATTTTCAGGAACATGTCCCTGATTTCCAGAAATCCAGAGATACTAACGAGAACGACCCCGAAATCACCAGTGATTTTCACCACTGGAATGTTGTGACAGATTCCCAAAAATTAGATATGGGTTCCTTGAAAATAGTGATGATCCCTGCAAATTAGTGTCGGTGTCATTGGAAATTTGTGATAATAACACTGAAAATTGTTGCCCAAATCATCGAGTTTCAGTTTGCACTCACTAGAGCGTCATGTCCCCGAAAGTTAAACCTTTTTTTTCTCTACACCCCTCACGCCTATCAGTTCCCTCCAACTATCCCCTATTTTTAATAAATTCTGGCAGTCAATGGAAAAATAATGGAAGTGTTCTCCTCCTAAGCACGTGCGTGCTTTATCTGCCGCAGAGGCATTAACCGTCCACCGCGCGTGATGTTGCATATAATGAAGTACGAATCTTCCCGTGAACGGGCCATCATCGACAGTACGATGCATAGAATTCTTCCCATTGTTATCCAATAGCGATGAGGGATAACCGGAGGAAAAGAGAACTGCCAGACATACGGTCAGCCGCAAGGAGGAAGAGGGCGCGTGGCAATCCCGAAGCGGGCCAGGGATCAGAGTACTACCGTTCCCGGCATTGTCACGGATCGAATATCCGAGTGATAGCTCCCCACGGGAAATCCTGAGTACGAAGAACGACAGAAAAAAAAGAAGAAGAACCCAAGGCAAACAAGAAAAATAGAGAAAAAGCTGAAAAGATTATCAGGAAAAAAGGGCCGGAGTACTTACCCCCGAGATAGCTGGAAAGTGTTTTAAAAAACATTGGAAGAGCCAGGGAATGCGATAGCGCTCAAATTGCCTTTTTCCACTCTACCCCCCCTCGGTAACGGCCGGGTTGACTAAATTAAGATCGTAGACCGTAGATGAGTATTTAAACACTCATCACCATTCGTTTAACCCTCGCTTCAACTCGACCAGCGAGTCATTCATGAGTCATTTTTTTTCATTTTAACGATGGTCTTATAAAGAGGCAAGGTAATGCTGGCACTCACCTTTTCCCGCAGCATATCGCGTACTCTAGTAGCTTGGCTCCTGCTACGATGTAATTCCAGCTGAAGTTCAAGACACCTCTCCTGCCAATTGAGCTCCTCAACGGTGGCTGAGTAACCGGCGTCAAAGCTCTTGGACGAGGAGTACGCAGTTGGACGATCAAAACGCTCCCTCTGCTCGTCACTTGTGGATGTGGCAGCAGATAACGACGAGGTGTACGTCATGTCACGCTCGATTGAACCCCTCCGAAATGGCTGTTTGTTACTGGCAAATGAGGAGAGTATTTTGTCGACATTGGACACCATTGTCGACTGGCCAGACTCGAATATCGGTGATGAGGTTTCCGAGTGTGGTTCATTATCGAAATTAGCGTAGGTGGTAAAGTCATCGGCTCGTGGGGCGTAAAATCTTTTGTCAGCGTATTCAACACGACCACTGGACTCCGAGGTGAATGTAAATGGCACTGGTCCTCGGTAATTACTACGTTTATCACTGACACCTTTGTCCCTGAGTTCTACGTAACCGATGTTACTCTTTACGCTGTCTGTGAAGGGCTTGTCTCGTCTACCGATGTGGGAATTGTCACAGGGCAGGTTGACGTATGTTGAGGTCAAATTTCTTGAGTGAATGGGCGAGTCATTGCGCTGGGGCCGCGGTGGTGGCACTGGTGGCTGTCTACTACAGCCAGATCGATGCCTCGGTAGTAATCTAGGACTCTCCTGTGCTGATGATGACTCGGCACTCGTATTCCGGGATGACATTCCTAATCGTGGACTGCATGGCGCTGAATTTGAGCCAAAATCTGAGGTGAGACGGGCTATGGGATCCAGGATCTGAGACAAACGGCGTCCAGCCGGTGAGCCACGTATGTCATCCATCACCCCTCCCACTCAACTCACTATTCTCGATGGCATTATTCGTTGAGTTATCAAACTTTGTTCATTTGGGGGAAGCTGAGGGGCATTTGGAGGAGCTGGGTTTGACGAGTCACGGAGTATCGACTGATACCACCATCACTAGCCTCAATACTGATGCTCTTATTGCGGATTTACGGTGAGTCGACCCCATTTTCCTTCGAGATATTGCTGGGATTCAGATTGGACGCTCTACCAACCAACGATTTTCCTGGATATAGGCGCACCGTTGCGACCTGAAAGGCGAAATCAATAAACACGACTTTTAGGACACACTGTTGAGAATGCATTTTTATTTGAGGGGAATTGAATTTTATGTGAGCAGAAACAAACATCAAATTTCACATTTCCCTGATATTTCATTGGAATTTTATACACTGTTAGAAAAAAAATGAAATTTCATGATTTTGTCCCCCTAAATCACATTCAGTGTCACTGTCCTGTAAATTCAAGAATATATTTACCGGAAGTTTCTGGTTTTCTACTCATTTTCAGAGAAAAATGAAACTGAAATTTACAGTTCTCTTTGATTTTTCCAACGAAATTCTGAACTTTTAATGACGAAATTTCTTGAAATTTCAATGGTAATTAAATTCGATGAAAATTTCCAAAAAGTATACTGGAAATTGCAGACAAAAATTTTTAACAGCGTATTTTTTCAACAGCAACAAGATGATAATTGCCTGAATTTCTTGGATTTTCAATTAAAAGATGAATATTTAGGAAAAAATTCGGCCGAATATTCAATTAATTGCGAATTTGAGAACATCCTTACCACAATTTTCCTGATTTTTATTAATTTTCATGGAATAATTGAATTTTTGAATGGAATAATTGAAAATTTTCATGAATAATTGAACCGAAATTTACAGTTTCCATTGATTTTTCATAAAATTGTGAATTTTCACTAACCAAATTCCTTGAAATTTCAGTGAAACTATAATTTGATAAAAATTACCAAGCGATGTACCGGAAAATTCTGCCAAAGAAAGTGCACTAATACTGCAAAAAGCGTCGAAACTCAATTTAAACGGTAGATGTCTATTTATTCTGGAATTATTCTTGGCTTTGATGATTTATCTTTGCTCACAATTTTATTCTGTTCGAGTGGAGTAGATAAATTTTCCACTTGACAAATCAAAATCAAAGATACGACGGGGGAAAGTTCATTTCTCTGTTGAGCGAAAGCCGTGATAAATTGAGACGCTATACACCAGGTTCGAAACTCGGCGTTAAACTGAGTTATTCCTCAGGCTGGCTGAACTACATATATGGGCTTTTCATCACGTCCAGTGATGTTAAAATCCTGGCGCCGGTACTGTGCACAAGGAAATTGACAGGAAATTAACGGCTAGACATTCTGATATGCAAAGGTGGACTACAGTTGCCCGTTTCTTGTTTGTATCGGCCATTGCAAATAAACTTGTTGGCATTAATTGCCTGGAAACTGGTGAAATTTTCAGTGGATGGAGGAGATTTATTCTACGAACAGTTGATTATGGGAATAGTTTGCCAGTGGATGCCACGACACTGTATCTTGACTTATTGGACTGCTGCCAATTCCACGAGTGAGAGAGACAACGGAAAGTAATTTGATCCTGTTATTACTCAATGAGACTATTTGGTCGTTTGAAATATAAATAAAATTCTTGTACGATTAATGAGGAGATTAAACCTGTCGCAATCAGCGACGACGGGAGCATTTAATCCCAGAGGAGTCAAATTATCATCAAGCCAACGTGGAATGAAAATGAAAAATGAAAAAAATCATCAGTGCTTGTCCTGTCCGGAAATTAAAATACCCGGAGAACCAGTAATTCGATCCATTACATTTCACCCATATTGGTATTTCACAATGACGCAACTGTGGATACATTACGAAGGTCAAGTCCTCTTGCGACATAGGACGACGCCTAATCTCACGCTCAGTGACTACCAAGTTTGTACTATTAATCAGCTGATTTATGATCCTTGATATTATCAATGCCAAGTGCCGGGTTTGAATTTGCATTATTTTAGCTGGAGTTCAAGCCTCATTGCTTCTATCGATTTTGTGATTATTCCACGTATCGAGAGCCCTTCCTTAGCATTTCCAAATCAGTGACATTAGGGGATTATCAGTTGAATTAAAATGTCATTTGTCTGTAAGTAATCGCTAGATAATTATCTTATGCTTCGTTGTGATGGAAAAAATTACAGAAACAGGAAAAAGAGAGTTCGTTATTACACGTGTCAAGAACCCTCCGTTAGCATTTAGAAATCAGTGACATTTCGGGATTATCAGTTGAACCAAAACGTCATTTGCTTGTAATTAACCTGTTAATAATCGTCTTCTGCTTCGTTACGATTAAAAATTTAGAAACTGAGTTAGAGTCGATTGTCAAGTCTGTAATCTCTTATTCCACTAACATCACCTATTCATAGGTAGCCCAGCTGCCGTTTGTGCCTTTTTCATGTTATCTCTCGCTCTTGATGGCATATTTACAACTGCATTTATACAGTTCCTGAATTCTTACATTGCACCAATTCATGAATATCATAGTAAGAAATGTCTATAATATTAACGTACAAACGTTCATGTCTTCGCGTACAGAAATTAGTGAAAATTACGCATTATCAGTTGAATTAAAACGTCATTTGCCTGTAATTAACCTGTTAATAATCGACTTTTGCTTCGTTATGATTAAAAATGTGAAAACTGAGTCAAACACAATTATCAGCCTCATAATTTCTAATTCCACTAACATTACGTATTCATAGGCAGCCCAACTCCTGTGCGCGTGCAATTTTCATATTATCTTCCCCTCGTGATGGCATATTTACAGCTGCATTTATACAATTCCTAAATGGTCAATCGCACCAATTCATCAATATTATAGTAAGAAATGTCTACTTTGAAATCAGTAACATTAACGGATTATCAGTTGAACTAAAACGTCATTTACCTATAATTAACCTGTTAATAATTACCTTCTGCTTCGTTACGATAAAAAATTTCGAAACTGAGTCAAACTCGATTATCACCCCAGGAATTTCTAATTCCACTAACATTACGTATTCATAGGCAGCCCAGTTCTCGTTTGTGTGCAATTTTCATATTATCTTCTCTTCTTGATGGCATATTTACAGCTGCATTTATACAATTCCTGACTGGTCAATTGCACCAATTTATCAATATCATAGTAAGAAATGTCCACAATATCAACGCACAAATATCAACATCTCAGCGTATAGAAATCAGTGACATGAACGGATTATCGGTTGAACTAAAACGTCATTTGCCTGTAATTAACCTGTCAATAATTATCTTCTGCTTCGTAACGATAAAAAAATTCGAAACTGAGTTAAAGTCGATTCTCACCTCTGTAATTTCTAATTCCACTAACATTACGTATTCATAGGCAGCCCAGTTCCCGTTTGTGTGCAATTGTCATATTATCTTCCCCTCCCGATGGCATATTTACAGCTGCATTTATACAATTCCTGAATGGTCAATTGCACCAATTTATCAATATCATAGTAAGAAATGTCTACAATATCAACGCACAAATATCAACATCTCAGCGTATAGAAATCAGTGACATGAACGGATTATCGGTTGAACTAAAACGTCATTTGCCTGTAATTAACCTGTCAATAATTATCTTCTGCTTCGTAACGATAAAAAATTCGAAACTGAGTTAAAGTCGATTGTCACCCCTGTAATTTCTAATTCCACTAACATTGCGTATTCATAGGCCGCCCAGCTCCCGTTTATGTGCATTTTCCATGTTTCTTTTTGCACATTTTTCATCCTCACTCCTGATGCACACCACCACCTAGCACTAAGCATTGTGCTCGGTACCCAACTACGTACATATTTACATGCATAATAAGCCCTAGCCCAGGCTCGTTCTCCCCTGCGATCATAAATAAATTTTAAATTAACTTTCGAACGACATTCTCGATATGCCCCTCCAATATTATGACTCTTTCACCGAGCTTTTCTCCAACATTCTCAAACAGATTAATCTGAGTATACAACGAAACTTTGACTCTACGATTGCGTTGACAATAGTGTTTTGAAAAAAAGATAGTCATGGCGTACACAGCGAGATAAAAAGGACAATCGTATCAGTATCACACTGTGAATGTAACATTTTATCCTTTGGACAATAGCAATATCGAAAGATATTCATAGTTTTCTCCTCATATTTTTCTCCCACAATCGGCATATTTTTACTCCAGCCATTTTTGTCCCGTACATTCTGATTCTTTTTGAAATCTTGGTCATCCCCATATGTATTATTTATATTTGTCGAGAATCCCTACACCCCCTGGACCCAGCGTATGCCATTTCTTCCAGTCGATTTTACGTAAAATTTATGTCTCCCGATGGTACGACACATTCTATCCCCAACGTGTGTTACGTATATGTACAGAACCGCGTTACCTACGGGGGGGATTATTTATTCGAGCGAATGCCTTGTATGTAAAGCCTTTTTCAGATATTCGTGGAAATATATACTGGGGAAAAATGTTGAAATTTTCTTATTTCAGTCCTCTCGTGGTTTTACTTTTTTCCCTAAATGTCGGAAATCTCACACCGGAAGATCCCACGATTCCCAGTGATTGTCGCTGGATCATGTCAACCGTCGTACCGTATATCACTCCGAATTATTATAATGTGAGTTTTGCGGCTTCTCCATGCGTGAAAACAACTGGATTCAGTATGAATTCTCTTCTGATTTCATGAACTGGGGAATTGTCGTCTTCTTGAAATTTAATTTTTTTTTCCTAATAGTGTAGGGACTTGAAAACTGGAATTCAATAGCGAAGTGGTAAAGTGGTACAAGTCAATTTTGACTATTGAGCAGTTTTCAATGAATATCTCGGAATCTGAGGGAGATAGCTTAATTTTTGTCATAACCTTTTTTGTAGAGCCGGTTGAGGGCTACAACAAATGCAATTACGAAAATTTCGCTATCTCCCTTAGATTCCGAAATATTCCTCAAAAGCTGAACTGGGAGATAAGTCGACTTAAGGCCCGGGTGTACTATCTTTCGAATGTTATCTCGATGTTTTTTTTCATCTTTCGTCATCTGAAATTGTCAATTAAGTCCTGCATCATGCAGAAGTTTTGAAAAATTATGAATGAACAATCAAAAAAAAGTAGAAAAAATTCTTAATTTTTTCAAACAGCTTTTTTAATTTATATTCAGAATAAGTTGAATAACAAGAAATTGAAAAATGTATCTGATTTAGGGTGACAAATGGCGGCCTGTCACCCAATATCATGCAGGGGAAGACTGATTTCGTAAATCTTTTCCCACACTGCGCAGAGACATTTATTACGGAAAGGCTCTTTGAAAGAAGTTGTAATATTTTGGAGAATTTTTTAATCACACTTTTATCACATAAAAATGGCAGATGGCTACATACCACTGTCTTGAAAATTGAGATACCTAGCTGTCACTTCCCATGAGGAGTTAGTGTTTTGTTATCCACCATGGAAAATGACAGCTAATAGATAATTTGCCACAGCGAATCAGATATTTGTAATTTCCACTTTTTTCAACTCATTCTGAATCTCAATTAAAAACGCTCTTTGAAAAAGTTCAGAATTTTTTCTATTTTTTAAAAATCATTCTATCATAATTTCTGGGAATTTCTACATGATGTACCACTCAATTGAAAATTTTGGATTACGAAAGATAAAAAAAATCCAGATAACATTCGAAAGATAGTACACCCGGGCCTTAAACCGTTTTACCACTTCGCTACTGAATTTATCGCATATTCTAGAAATTGAGTGGTTTGTCATCGACAACAGCCATCCAAATTTCACATGGATTAGTCATATCTAAACGTTTTCACTTGGGATTCCAATGGTAATTTTCTGACAGTGCGCAATTAACGTTTTATGGAGCATTAATAAGTTGAAATTTTCATTCAAATAACTTCATTATAACACCTGAGGAACATTCCAATCCCTTGATCATAACAAAAGGGAACTAATTGGTTCACTAACGACTTGATGATGAACGAATGTTCTTAATTTCATTATGTCGAAACTTTATGAATGAAGAAAGAGGGAATAAACAAATGATATTTTTGTATAAAAGTCAATTCTACATTCAACATTTTCCTGAGGGACGAATAGCTCTTTCGATTTAAAAAATCTAGGGAAACGTCCTAATTAATAATGAAGCATTCTAGTCAATATTCCTACACGCCAGGTTCTAATGAGCATTAATGGAAAAAAGTTCTTTGAAATTTCTGAACTATGTACATTATCCCAAATTATTCTAATTTGAATTTCCCGATTCCTCGATGCATGTAAACAATTGTCTCTCATATAAATTCCCATCTACTACGGACTGAAGAGTGTTGGCATAAAAAACTCGAGAATAAATAGACGCTAATTGATTTCCTCGCTTTTATGAAACATCAAAAAGTTGAAATATTTGTCCACATAACTTCATAAAATGATCTGAAGTAAATCCCAATCTCTTTGATGATAATAAAAGGTCTCAATGACTGACTAACGAACTGATGACAGAAGGATGTTCTCAATTGCTTCATATCCAAACTATAAGAATCAGAAAATAAAGAAAAGAAGAAAAAAGACAATGAGTAAATTACATTTTTGTATGAAAGTAAATTCTACATTCGCCATTTCCCTCAGGGATAAATAGCTCTTTTGATTTGAAAAATCTAGGGACACTTCCCAAACAATAATGAAGTATTCTAATCAACTTTCCTATACTCCATCCTTAAATGAGTGTCAATATAAAAAAAAAAAGTTCCCTCAAATACCTAAACTAGGTGAATCATTTCAAATTATTCTAATGTGAATTTCCCGATTTCTCGATGCATGAAAACAACTCTCATATAAATTCTCGTCTAGGGTGAACTGCCCAGTAGATAGACGCCTAAGAAAACCGCCCAGTAGATGGACGTTTGTTTTTTAGCAATTGAAAAAAAAATTAATCGCAAAAAAATCGTCACTCAGAGGTTAAGAATCACAACAGTTAGTGAAAATTCAAAGCAACAATTCACATTTCATTTTTTTTTTTGCGTAATTTCCTATCCAAAAGTAGCTCGTCCATCTATAGGGAGTGTCAATCTACTGGATAGCTTACCCTACTACGGACTGAAGAGTGTGGACATAAAAAACCCGAGAATAAATAGACGCTAATTGATTTCTTCGCGTTTAGGAAGTATCAAAAAGTTGAAATATTTGTTCAAATAACTTCATAAAATGATCTGAAGTAAATCCCAATCTCTTTGAAATAATAAAAAATGGTCTCAGTGAAAGTAAAGGCTCTCTCAATGAAAGTAAATAATGCCTGCAGAAAAGAAAGAAAAGAAGAAAAAGACAATAAATAAATTAAATTTTTGTATGAAAGTAAATCCTACATTCGCCATTTCCCTCAGGAATAAATAGTTCTTTTCATTTTAGAAATCTAGAAAAACTTCCCAAACAATAATGAAACATCCTAATGTGAATATCCGGATTCGTCGATGCACGAAAACAACTGTCTCTCACATGAATTCCCATCTACCACCAACTGAGGAGTGTTGGCATAAAAAACACGAGAATAAATGGATCCTAATTGAGTTCATCGCTTTATGGAGCATCAAAAAGTTGAAAGTTGAATAAGGAATATTCCACCAAGTATTTAAATAACTTTGTGGATGAAAGTTGAGTGAGCCTCTCTGCATTGAGAAGATTCAAGTGGCATTAATATTTCATTCTCCCCAGTTTTCTCCATTTAGAAACGTTGAAAAATTCCATCGATCGAAGACAGATGGAATAAAGTACCCCCTCCCTCCCACCCATTCAATCAAGCAATAACGTAATTACCCACAAATTGAAGTACAACCACGAGAACAAGATAACTCAAATTTACAGCTGCATTCAAACAATTCCCGCATGATTACATTGCACGTTGATTGAGAACTGAACAAATCGATTACGTCAATATCATCGTAAGAAGTATCTACAACACCAACGCACAAACGTTCACGTCTCAGGGCCACAAATTACTCCAGCATAGGTGGTAGGTCTACTGGCCTGTCCGCAGTTGATACATCAAGACGATAAAAAAAAAAACGAGAGGTGATGGCGAGAAGGGGGACAACAGAGAGGGGCGGAGAAAAGCGTCTCATGCAACAGTTGCGACACGAAATAAGAGGAAAAATAAATAGAGAGAACTGCTGGCTCCTGACACCAATGAAGGAAATCCTTCGTTTGTAATTACGAAAATTGCTGTAAAGCAATATCCACATATTTCATTGGGGGAGGGGGGGGGGAATGAAAAAAAAAATGAGGGGAACATTTTCTATGTACATACATGGCACATTGGGATAGAAAACCAAGTCAAACTACTACTCACTGGCAATTCTACTTTTAAAACTTGTTCTGGAGCTTCTGGTCCTTGGCTATTGCCAGCCCCAATGGGTCTCGTCGAGTCTCATCCAAGTAAATGAGGAAACGAGAAGAATGAGGGGAAAAAAATTATCCCACCTGACGTTTGAGTGTGAGATACAAACGAGTGTGTTGTAAAGAAGAGGAGAAAACAAAATACATGTAGACAGAAAACACTTGTGTACGAGGGAAAAAGGCTAGGTCGGTGTGTTCTCTGTTGGAGTAGGCAATAACGCCTGCAGAAAAAAAAACGTGAAAATTAGACGAGTGACAGTTTGCCCATTATGTGGGTCATGGGAGTTCACTTGATTCGAGCATAGGTGTATTCGTTGTCCCCATAAATTGTCTCAAAGTGAGAGAGAAAAAAATTCATGTTCATTAGCCACCACATGTGTTCTCCCTCAAACAAATTACAACGACGAGTCAACGCACTGACTCCACGAGAATAGTGATACGTTAAAATGTCAACAGTCGTTGGGGACTCACCTTGTAAATTCAGGAAGTGTGACAACAGCACGAAATAATTTGAAACAATCACTACAACACTGAGTCCACTCCATGCCTGGTATTACACGCACGATCGTTGCTCCCATTCGTTTGATTTTTTTTCTCCCTTCTTCATCCACTCAAATGTGATGAAAAAAACGACATATTTCCGACAATATCGAGGGAAAATGATAATAAAGGGGGGAGATGGGGCTATTTGGTGGGTAACAATTGTCAATTTGTTGATGATATTTTCACGTTAGACGGGTTATTCAGTGAGTCAATTGGTGGGGATTATTTTGTCGCGGCTGGGTGAACCACGAGTCGTGGAGATTTATTTAACACGAGACGAAAATATGCAACGAGTTACGAGTCGGCCGGTGAGCCTCGACTGAAGCGCCTCCTCAGCCCAACAGCCACTCCACCACCACACACACACAGCACAGTCCGCCATTTTGCTCCATATAACGGGTGGGACAACATTCACTGCTGTCTCACTCCCCCACCCACACTAGATCCTCTACGCGGACTACGGACTGTCGGGGGGGTTTTTTTCCGGTGCACACTGGATGATTATTCATTATTCACGTGACCATTCCGATGGATCTCCGGGGAGAGTTTTACCGCATTCTCAGATTCGCCTGGATTTCTCATCCCCTCTTGCACGGGGTTTCGGCCTATTTTTATTTTCAAAACCCCTTCGACTTCCATTTAGCGGGGCATTCGAGGAGTTGTCGAGTGCCTCGACAACTTTTAATTCCGTGCCAAAGCTTTTACACTTTTGTTCTATTCCGCTCTGGGCTCCACCCTCATTTTTCGTTGTAAAAAAACCTCCAGCTGACGAATTCAAAGTATTGTCGGGGGAAACAGCGCTCGTGACCTCTTTACACAGTGGAGTAATTTTCCTCCCTCAAATTGTGGAAATGACGGAGCAGGGGGGGCTGGGGACAATGTTGTTCTTTGAATTTTCAGTGTTTGCTGACCGAACTGCGCGGAGAGAAAAATTGTCATAATTTTGCAAAAATAATATGCATGAAAAAATTCAATAGAAAATGTAGCGAATTCGCTAGAAAATTCTAGGGGGATTCTATGGGAATTCTACGGGGTTTTTAAAGGATTTCGATTGGAATTCTATTGAAAAATGCTAGGGGAGGGTGGGGTAAAACGGATACTTTAGACTTTTTTAAAATTATTCATAACTCAGAAACAAATTGATCAATTGAGCTCAGTTCAGGCTCGTCACAAAGGGAAAGATTGTTCTTTGTATTGAAAAAAAAAATTATTGAATTTTATCAACATTTGAACCCCTCATTAACATTTAAATAAAAGTCAAAAGTGTTCGTTTTACCCCAACCTCCCCTAATTGGTTTTTCGCGCTAATTCTATTGCATATTTAAACGGAAAAAGTCAATATATTTTGAATTTCTGTTTGAATT
The DNA here is from genome assembly GCF_001412515.2 of Diachasma alloeum. Lineage (NCBI taxonomy): Eukaryota > Metazoa > Arthropoda > Insecta > Hymenoptera > Braconidae > Diachasma > Diachasma alloeum. The sequence goes on along the minus strand of NW_021683643.1, from coordinate 108,948 downwards.
TTTCGCTTGAGATTTTTTCTGTTAGAATTATTGGGCACCAATTTTCTAAGTTTTTTCCCCTGGATTTTGTTTTATTTTGCGTTACAGAAGCCGAGTAGAAAAAAGGAGAAAATTGATGGTCAGGCATTCTTGTGGAAAAAATCTGAAGAGAATAATTCAAAGAGAAATTCGAAGTCTATTGACTTTTTCTTATCTAATATCTAATAGAATCAGTGCAAAAACAAGTAGAATTTTTCTGATATGGAGTTCTATACCAGAGATGTCAGACAAGATTATGATCCTCGCGACCCTAGCGACTCCTTTTTTTGTGACTTGTGATCCTAGCGACGCCTTTCTTGTGACCCTTGTGGCCATTTCGATTGACTCTCCCTTGTGACCCTACAATTGATCCACGGTAAAATCTCCTGTGTATCCACGGTGAAAAAGGTGTCCAATCCACGGTAGAAATTACCTTAAATTCACAGGAAAATTTACCGTGGAGCGTGTGAATAGACACTGCCGAATTCATTGCGATTAAGAGCAAACGAGCGTCATATTTTGGAAATATCCGGAGGTCCTCTGAAGTTCCCTCTGTATAAATTCTATATTCACTCAATATAATAGTCCATGATTAACTGAATTCGAGGTTTTAGTATTTTTCAGTCGTTTTCTCATCTTCTGACCGAAAAAAAAGATTTCTTGAGGCAAGAAATCCACAATTCTCCACAACTACCTTTCGCACAATGAAAATTTTCAGAGATTTTCTAATGAATAATTTTTCTCCAACTGTTCTCTCCGTGTAGGTAAATATTAGTATTGGGGTATTTCCTGATGCGGATATTTTTCTCAGGATATGACGCGGAAATCTCCGTTTCTCCAACCTCCGTTTCTCCCCCAGTCTCCCATATTTTTAAGGATGTTGGAGCAATAAAATGGAAAAAACCTCATCTCTCTCATCGGAACAAGGTTTTCCAATGCGCTGAGAACGATTCTCGATTAATAATTTCAGAAGAGTCCCTCAAGGTTTTCATATTTAAACTTTATCTATATAACATCCATAAAGAGTAGCTCTTAAAGTTTCAAGATTGACCTACTTTTTTTTATTACAGAATGACATTCTGCTATAAAAGTCAGTTCGCTGAACTTGCGAAATCACGATTGGTAAACGGTTTTCTCGTAAATGGTTTTCAAATCCTTTTGAGATTTCCTGGATGGAAATCGAGGGAAACTGAATTCCGTTCATCCAGCTAAAAACTGTTCGACAACATGATGAAACATTCTCATCAATATTCTTCAAGTTTTAATAAGCGCCTATAACGAATATATACTGTTAGAAAAAATGAAAAAAATGATGTTTCAATGAAATGAAAAAAATTAGGTTTCAATGACTAATGGAATTTTCAATAAATTGGGAATCCAAAACAGTATTTCCCTGAATTTTCACAATTTTCAATAACTTTCATTGTCATACGGAACTAAAAATCAAAGTTCTATTGATTATTTCAGTAGCGAAGTGGTCAAACGGTTTAAGTCGATTTTGGTTATTGTCCAGTTTCTAATGAATATCTCGAAATCGAAGGGAGATAGCAAAATTTTTCTCATAACCTTTTTAGTAGCACTCAATTCGCTCCACAAAAAAGGTTATTATGAAAATTTCGCAATCTCCCTTCAATTCCGGAATATTTCCGGAAAACTCAACTAAAGACTAAATTGACTTAAAACGTTTGACCACTTCGCTCCTGATTTCTTTCTTTTGGATGCCAGCCAATTAGAGCACGTTATTAAGGACCGTCAGTATTTCATAAATTTCGCAAATAAAGATCTGCACGGGAGAAAAGCTTAAGAAAGTCTCGGAAAATTTTACTGTCTGAAAGGCGATCGTGGACCGAAATTGTAATTCAATAAAAAATCCTTTTTATCTTACGATCCGTTCAGTAACAAAAATGAACTGTGTGAAAGCAAAAATTACGGTCCCTGTACGGTCAAATTTCCAGCACCCGGATAGTATTTTTCTGGGCAACGATGCGAACGACATGGGGAGGAGGGAAAGTGAAAATTTACGGTAGTGTTCGGGGAAGAAAATCGATCGCCGTTACGGAAACCTACCTAGACATTGAGTAATTATTTAAGTTCGCTGGTGTAATTTTTCATAAAATTGCAAAGAAATTTCACCATTTCCGAACAAATTACCGGAGAATCAGTGAAATTTTTTAAAACAAGCAAAATCAGTGAATTTTCTCCGCTTGTTCTAACAAATTCACTGCTCGTCTCGCATTTTTCCACCGATATAGAGTCTAAAACGGAATTTCACTCCGTGTTCAATAGACTTTTTCAGTAATTTTATCAGTTATTTCTCTCAAACTTTTCTGCTTAGAAAAAATGTACCGAATTTTGGCAAAAAGTTGCGGAATATAATTGATAACTTCATGTGAATGAGCCATTGCTAATCATTTCAAGAGAAATAATTTTTGTTAACCCTGTGGAATTATTGTAAAAACACCTAACGGATCAATACGCTACATGATTAGTTAAGCTCATGGATGATTTTCAACTGATTTTTATCTCCGTGCATGTTAACGAGCGTCAAGATCACAGGCTGCGCTAAGGGAAGGGCAATCACACAAGCCGCAAACCACTCATTTTCACATACGTCATGCAGAATTTTGTTATTGTTGTGAGAAGGCATTTTTCGTGCGCAAAGCACAATCCAATTCAAATCTATTCATGACGTAAATACCCCATGGCTGTATTTTCGTCAGAATTTTCACAACCCTTCGGCTGCCCTATAATACCCACGCATTCGGAATTCAGTGACATCTTCAGAGTTACTAGGAGACGGGTGCACAAGAATAGGAAGACCACAATTAAAGAAAAATTAAAAAAGACTTACTTGAATTTTCAATCAAAACATAAATATTCAGTACCAAATCATGTCGGAAATTCAGTAATATATTTACCCAAATTTTCCGGATTTCTATTAATTTTTAGGGAGTAACAGAACTAAAATTTACGGTTTCGATTAATCTTTTCCAAAAATTTCAGTGGAAACATAATGTAATAAAAATTTCCAAGAAGTGTAGCTGAAATTTCAGGAAAAAATCTCCGACAATGTGCAGATTTTCATCATTCTTCTGGGCGAAGTCCAAATCAAATCTGTTCAAGACAAATACCTGAAGATTGTATTTTTTCCACCCCTTGGCTGCCCTTTAACAATTCCAAACTTAAAATATAAATATTTGATACCAAATTATGCAAAAATTTCAATTAGTTGGCAATTCAAGAATATATTTCCCCCAATTTTCCGGATTTCTGTTAATTTTCGTGGATTGATAAAACTGAAATTTCTAGTTTCCGTTCATTTTTCTTTAAAATTTTGAATATTCAATGACGAAATCCCTTAGAATTTCAGTGGAACCAAAGCGTAATAAAAAATTCCAAGTTTAGCTGAAAATCAGAGAAGATATTTTTTTGTGGGCGAAGCCCAATTCAAATCTATTCAAGACAAATACTCCAAGATTGTATTTTTCTCTACCGCGGAGGCGCTTCCCTCTAATCCTACTGCATCCTGAACTCAGCGACATTTTCAGAAGCACCAGGAAACGGTCAAGCGCATGCAAATCCAGTAAATCACATGACGCATTGTTGCATCAGTTTGTCGAATGCACAAGAATAGAACCAAACCCCAATTGTCAATTCATTATTCATGAGTTCACGTACACTCTGGAAATCCTGGGCCGAGAATGCTTTATCTATTTATCCGAATTGGCCAAGCGCCGTAATCGTGGGGCCACTTCTACAACGATTGCTCTTGAATAGTAATGAGCCAAATCGTTTCCCATAGTATAAACGGTGAAGAGGGACACGGAAAAGGGCGAGGAGGTGGGTATATAGTTTTCGGTGTAATACACATGAACCGACAAATTGGTCGACTTTCGTTTAGTTCAAGGTGGAAGGAAAAAAAGGCAAAAAGAATTGAAATAAAAGTGTAATGGGTGGGTCATAAAAAGATCCATAAAAGCACAATTGCCGATACAATTGAGACGTAGGCATTATAGTACTCTTCGTGCATTTATTCATAGTCGGGAAAAATTTTTGTTGAATTTTCGTTTTTTATTGGAAAACAGTTTCTTCGATTCGTCTTCAATTTGAAAAAATGTAAATGAAAAATTGTTTCGTGTGCAGTTGCGATGAATTGATTCAATTGCCATTGTGCATGGTCCCATGGTAAATAATAATTCTGTACAAAATATCATTTGAAAGACGCTGAATATTCATGATTTTTTTCAAATTTTTCTCACGCAATTTAATTAACAAATTTGATAATTGAAAATGGGTTAATCTATAGTGTGGTTTGCACCAAGCTGTAAAAGATATTTGGATATCCTTAATGTCACTTTCCTTAAAATAACCAGAAGACTGTCCACGAAATTTCAATTTTTTCCTCACAGTGTACATATTCGATCAATGCATTGTAGGTTTCAGAGAAGAAATCGCTCTTTGGGCTCAAGGAGTATGATACTGAAGGAAAACATTAAATTTTTTCTCGGAAAGAGATATTCCTGAAAAGACAAGGGAAGTTTGAAGGGAGAACTAGAGGCTTTGGATAGGATTTCTTCCTTTCGAACTGATTGCGATTGAGAGTGAGCGAAAAGCACAATTCCCAGTACAATTGAGACATAGGCATTACGGCACTCTTCGTGCATTTATTCATAATCGAGAAAAAATTTTGTTGAATTTTCGTTTTTTATTGGAAAACAGTTTCTTCGATTCGTCGTCTTCATTTTAAAAAAATGTAAATGAAAAATTGTTTTGTCTGTAATAAATTTGCGATAAATTGATTCAATTGCTATTGTGCATAGTCCCATGGTAATGTGGCTCCTCGACGAGGAGAAACTTTTCAAATGCCAATGATTGCAGCAATTTATCATTGCACGTGGGATCCAATATGTCGTCTAATTTGTTGCTGAGAGGAGGCAGTCGATTTCGATAGGACGTAATGAGGGCTTGGGCGTCTTGGCAGTCTGAGGACTCTATATTCAATCTATGGATGAGCCAGGTCTGTACTCCGGCCGGAAATGGAGCATGAATATCGTAATGATCCGATAGGGTATTCAGATATTCTTCGCAGAGGCTGGATATGCGCAGGGGCTCGAAGGACTCGTAATTGTAGCATTTGTTGAATACCTGGAAGTGGAAAGAATGACGTCATTAGTGCTATTCATTCAGGCATTCATTTAATTACTTTATCTATTGATTCATCAATTTGAGGGGATATACTGGAGTTGGAAGAGTGAGATTCGTCACATACTAATAGACAAAGTAATAAAATTAGATGAATAATTCAATAGGGGGAATATATTTATTTTATTTTTCTGCATTCACCATTTCTTGCATATGAAAGAAATATTTGGTATCGAATGAATAATATGATGACTGAATTCGGAGAAAATTGATCATTAAATTTCCCATCAAGTTGAAAAATTAAGAACTGAGTTTTTCCATATGTAATAAATATGGAAATGTTGATGAAAATTAGGTTTTTCAGATAAATTGAAATTATTTTTTGATTATCGATTGAATTTTCCGGATTTTCAGCACTTTCGGTGTTAAAACCGAATGCAATTTCAATATTAATTGCATTTTGAACAAATCTGCTGATTTAAAGCAACAAAATGTGTTGAAATTCCATGCGAATTAAGTTGTTGAATAACATAAGTTTTTAATGATGAAATGAAATGTTTGTTAGACAAACAGATGATCAAATAAAAAATGAAAAAAATGTAAATGCAATGATGGAATAATTCCTTTCAATTCGTAATAAACTCATCTCTCCTTTGAAAATCCCCAGAATTAAATGAAAATTCTCACATCACTATCATCCATCTCATAATCCCCCTCCGCAAGTGCTAGACTCCACACGAAATAAGCGGCAAAGAGCAGCCCCCCTTCCCCACTCCAAATTTTCGAAAACTTATAGAAGAATAATTCCAACGAGTGCGAGTCGCACTTCACCTCCGACTCCGGAGGTACCTTCGATAGAGCTATCGACGCCAACTTTCTTACTTGATTGCTATCGTCCACTAATAAATTAAGCAGAGTCGTCCACCAGTTCAAAGTATTCTCTGAAAACAGGAACATAAACAATTCTCTAATTACAAAATTTCGACTTTAAAACACACTGAGAGACTACAATGAATTTTGAAAGTCTCAGACTAAAAAAAGAGCCATTAAATGGATTCTCAAAATATTCATAATGTTTTATTTGATTCCGACAGCAAAAAACTCAAGAAGCAAAAAATCACATGATTATTTAACCAAAAACGAAATGGAAAACTTCAACATCTACATTGAAAAAAGTTATTCGTAATTATTATTTACATTTGTTGAAAAATTTAGAAACAAAATCTCCCTAGCTTAAAAATGGGAGACACTAAAAAATTTTTCTGCACTACTTCTTCATTTTCATACAAATATAAACAATCTTTAACGCATGAGAAATCTCACTCCAATATCCCGGTGCCTTCAAAATTCATAGCAATCTCCCTTTAAATTCACAAATCTTCCAAGCGACCAGTGATTTCTCCTACCATAATTGATACATTTTCTCCCGTTTTCACTGCTATCAGCATAAATATCATGAATAACTCCAGCGATAGCTATCCTGCAGTCGATTCCAGCCGAGCCCATCCACGAGTGCTCGCGAAATCCCTCATAAACTGCACTCCCAACATCGGCAATTAACTGAGACTCCCTCCTAGAGCTCCTAATTAACCTTCCAAATGTTTTCCCCAAAAGCCGAAAAAAGCTGGCATTATCCTGAGGCAAGTCTCCTCGAAAAATTCTCAAAACTGTCTCACTAATTTCCAAAAGTCTGTTATCACCGACATAAAAGCCCTTAAACTCCCCCTCCCCCCTGTCAAACACCTCACACAAAAATTCGAAAATAACACTTTGCAAATCCGGATCGTTCCTGACACTGTTCACGCCCTCCAGAGCGAGTCTCAGAGTTCTCCAGGAAAATTCTCCACTGGAGTTGACCTCAACAGCCCTAACGACCCTTTCCCAGGCGACAATCTGCACCTGATAATTAGCATGCGACAGCATTGACCCCCAACACCCCCAGTATTCCTCCCCCCTCACAGCCTCAAATCCCCCCAATTTCGAATCTAATAGACTAATGAGAAAACCAGCAGCAGCAGCCTCATAAACCTCTCGCCCCGGGCGATCTTTGAGCGAATTCTCCCCATTAATGTGCCTCAATAGGCGTCGAAGAATCCCATCAAAAGCCACTGCACTCTCCATTACCCCACTGACTCTCACTAGTTCACAGAATACATTAACGAGTGCTGTTGCCAGGGGAAATGCAGCAGGTCTATCATTGCAGGTCTCGAGCTGCTGCAGGATCCACTCAGAGCCTCTGACGAAGCCCTCGGCCTCCAGTTTCGGTGCCTCAGGTGCTGTCAACAAAGAGCTCTTCGTGATCTCCAGAATCTGCAGCATATACCCATGCAAAAGATTCAAATTTACATTGTCCCCAGGTCTATTGATCATCACCTCGAACAAACTATTGACGAATGCTCCCACTGTTTTCCCAGTCAATAGAGGAACTAAAGCCCTAGCAGCTAGTTCACGAGTATTGTAAACTCGACTTTTGGCACAGCCAGAGACTAGAGACACGAATTCATCGATTCTCCAATTGACATCACCACTATCGGAATTGTAACTGAGGTAGAGTCGTGACAATAGGAGGAGAATCGATTGTACACTGGGTTTAATCAGGCCATCACTGGCCTCGATAAACACTTTCAACTCGTGCAGCATAAAGGGCAGGAGTTTTGGGTATTTCTCGAAAAATATTCTGCCCGTCATTTTATTGTGAACTGTCAGATTCACGTGGTCCTTTGTCCTCTGAACACCGAAGATTCGAGTTATCAGGGAGCTGTAGAGGAGAGTCGCTGCGTTACGCTCTGCCCAGGTTTTCTCGTCGTAACTCTTGATTGCGGCTATCAAGCCGTCGGCTGCGTAGGCCCGGGTCAAGTCACCAAGCTGGGCGTGCTTGAATAAGGCTCGAAGGATGTTCAGAGCGTGGGTTTTTACTTCTGTCATTGTGATGGAGTGACTGGAGTTCGGGGAGGCTGAGGGGCTTCGTATGGCTTTGAAGAAGTCCTCCTTCTCGAGGAGCTCCTTTGCTCCTGATAATTGACATTCTTCAGTGAATTCAGTCAATCCTAGGAGGATTCTCATTACGGAATGAAATACTGCGGCGTCGGATTTTTTGGAGACTGATGGGGCTGAGGCGATCAATGCCTGCAATCAAAATAAAAGATTTATTCATTAAATGAATTCAGTAGCGAAAAGGTAAAACGGTTTAAAGTTGTATATCTCATCTCCTCGTGAGTCGTTGTGTGCAATGACGATAAATTAATTAAAAATTATATTGATATGATTATTCACCATTAATAATTTCTAACATGAATTGTAACATTGAAGAGTGAGAAATTAATCCATCACATTCTCTGACAATTATTTTCATAAACAACAGTCTCTAGTTTGAATAGAACAGCCTTGTACATTCGGAGAACCCAGAAACATAAATTATTTATTACAAAATTTTGACTCTGACGATAATTTTCATATTAGGCACAGAATTTTTATTATTTTTTTCGCTTTTTCAAGACTTTTTCTAGATTTTATTCTTCTTTCCTACTTGAAAAATTCTATTTTTTATATGAGCCTGTGCTATTTTGCCATGTGTAAATGAATTACTATTAATCATACTAGACTGCCAATTGAGCACAAACTCAACCAGAAAGTTTTGATTCATATTAACTTGCGTTTAGAATTTATTTCAGATTTTAATCTTCACAATCTAAGTTACGCTTATAATACTTTTATTAGCAGTACGACATTTTCATAATAACCTTTTTTATCTCTCGATTTTCTACAAAAAGGCTATGGCAAAGACATTGCAATCTTCCCTACATTTCGAGATATTCATTACTGGTAAATAGTCAAATCCGATTAGAACCATTTTACCGCTTCGTCACTGAATTAATTCAATGTGAACGAGTTTAATGAGGTATCTAGACAGTGGAATCCCAAATAATCAAAAACGAATGAAACCCAACAAAACAAAGCGAATTGTTTCCCTAAAAAATTCTTCCCCAAATTCAGCCCCTCATACCTGAACCATAAAAGGCACCCCAGCACTCCTCCTAGTGGCGCAAAGCTTGGAGTTTCCCGGGGACAGTCCAGTGATATCCAACAAGACCTGATAAAGCCACAATTTCGGCAGCTGCTTGAGCCTCTCCTCCTCAGCCCTCCACAGTCTCCTGCAGAGCTGCTCGAAGCCGACATGAGCCTGTTCAAAAGCCCCCCGATGCTTAGTCTCACACAAAAGTGTCACCAAGTGGTCTCCAATCTCCACGATCTGTTCCCCCGATAGCAGCCCCACCCTCCCCCCTCCCTCAATCGGAGATTTCTCACTGAGATACCCGAATAACAGACTGACTTCCTTGACAGTCCTCCAAGAGCACAGCAACACCATCTGAGGTGTCACAGCCACCTCCACGTCGTCAACATCCTCATTCAAGTGTTTGCCATCTAGATCCATGGGGAAGTGGCCCTCAGGTGAAGAGTTATTAACAATTTGCGATACTGATTTATTCAGACTCAAGCACAAGCCGATTAAATCATCAACAGTTCTCCGCCACAACGAATGATCGTGTTTACTCCTGAGATCGCAGATGGATAACAGCAATTTAATGCAGAATAAATAACCGTAGAGGGAATGCCTGGCAGCAGCTATGATTATGTTCTCATTAGCCAGTCTCGCTGGCTCTCTCAACTGCTCAATTATAACGATAATCAGCCACAAGGTAACATCATCAGCATCACAAACAACTGCATCAATTTTCAGGTGTCTTAATAAGACATTCTCAATGACCGGTGATAAAAGAGAAACTTTGAACATGTAGCCAGCTGTTATGCTGTCAATGGGTCGTATACTGTTCCCCAATCTCAATGCAACGTTTATTATTTCATCGACTCTCTCCTCGTTATCTAATTTCAGCAGGCAGGGGCTTATGTTCGTTATTATCCTGAAAGACACCTCTTTGTTGGTCTCGTAGGTGTCCAATAGCAGACACTGGAGGAGCTTGTCTGCTTGGTCGGGGGTCCAGGGGGATTCCCTGAAGTCCGGGGACAGGAGTTCCTCCTGCAGCTGGAGTATTCGCAGGCTGTTCTTCTTTCGAGTGTGGGTGGAGCCTGGGCAGAGGCCGTTCAGACATATCTCTCGGATTTTAGTGAAGAATTTGCGGTAGTAGGCGATGGAGGCTAGTGAACGAGTGGCTGTGGCTTCGTACTCCTTCTTTAATTGCTCGTACAATTGGAGATTGTCACGTACCTCGTGCCTGCATGACTCGATTTTCTCCACTTGGGTTGTCTGTCTTTTCAGCACTGCTAGACTCTCTTTCATGCGTTTGAAGGTTTTCTTAATCAGCGGCACGAACTCCAGTCGCTCACCGAGGTTGAACGTCAAAAATTGCAGGATAACGTGGAATTCTCGTTCGTTGAAGACTAGAGTGCTCTTCTTCGATTCCACTAGCAGCCCGAGGACCTCCAGTCGAACGTCTTCGTTGAAGTTTTGGAGACAGGAGGAAATTAAATCGTAATCCAACCGGTTTCTCCATCTCGTCTCCTGGAGGGAGAGACTCGCCTCGTCGTCGAGCTCACCTGAGTTTTTTTTTACGCGTAATTCTTTTAGGTGGGCCAGCAGGCGGTGGGAGTCCACTAGGGCTTCGTTACACATTTTTTATTGTTGGGTGATTCGAATTGTTTTGGGGAATCGAGTGGGGTTGCTTTGGGGGCATGGGGTGAGGAGAGCACTGACACTTGGGTGTTTGTTTTATTGACAGGTTAGGGTCAATACCTTCACGTGCCATGTGCTCCGCGCTATTGGCCATCTTGGGGGCGCCAGCGCCGTGGGCGGTGGGACTTTTAAATTCAAAATTTTGGGAACTGGCGAACGAGTGAGGTTTTCTATTTGTTAATTTATGAGTAATGAGGCGGTGGACGTTATTTTATATTTTTTGTCGGAATTCTATGTGTGCAATTCACTGAACAGGAGTTTTTCATTCAATTCAAAATATTTTTGTTCAATAATTGATTAGTACATGGAGAGGAAAATGTTGCGAAGGATTACTGCGCAATATTGGTAATCGGAGAGCGCAATTGTCTCTCGATATTATAAAAATCCTAATCGACTTCTGGTGATAAAAATTTGGTACTCGAAATTAAGGGTCATGAGGGGCAAAATAAGGGTCGTTGGAGTCAGAATAAGGTCCACATGGGTCACGGGAGTAGATTAAGGGTTCAAATAAGGATAACAAGGGTCAGATTAAGGGTCCAAATAAGGGTCATGGGGCTCAGAAACCAAGGGTCACAAGGGTCTCAATATCTTTCTATACTGTAAAAATCCAAATTGACTTTTGGTGATGAAAATTTGGTGCTCGAAATTAAGACTCCAAAATTAAGGGTCTAAATAAAGGTCACGAATAGTATAATGAGGCTCACGAGGGACAGATTAAGGGTCACAAGGGTCAGAATAAGGATCGTGGGGGTTGCCGTGCGCAGCGAGCAGGGGGCGTAGTCCCCTAGTATTTCATAAATGTTTATTTGGAATCAAGAAGAAACGCGAGGTGAAAGATAAATTTGAGAGGATTATTAACGAATTTTTGCTGCATTTTTCTGATTTTGTTTTCGCATTCGTTAAATTCTACAATGCCACAAATTCTCAAAAAATAAATTTCTTTGTTCTTTGTGTTTAAAAATCTAGGGGAAATATTGATTTTTTCTCTTAAAACATTGTCCGAATATATATAAGTCACGTTTTTTGCGCTGCGAGAAACAGCTAGATATTGATACCCACGCAAATATGACTTTCAATCTGACTTAACACTCGACACAGCCAGAAGAAAGTGAATCAATGAATCCCGGGTGAGTTTAAAAACAAGTATATCCCGGGAGAAAGGGAGGAGACGCACCACGGGGAAAGTGCAAAGAGATAATCAATTGCAAAACCCGTTAGATGATTCGATTAAGGCCGTAGACGGTGGGATGAGTTCGGGATGTCGTGAGACTTCTGCCATTTGATTATCGAATTGTTACGTGGGCGGGATATCACTCAAAGTGGATTGAGAGTTCGTGGCATTCACGATGGGATTAAGCGAAATTAACACTGACAGCGGGATATTTTCCCCCTTTTTTTACTGGTTTAAAATCACGTGAACATAACGCAAATTTTGAAGATTAAAATCTGAAATTAATTCTAAACGGATGTTGAAATGAATAGAAACGTTTTGATTCAACTTTTTCTCACTCAGGAGTCTACGATTATAGATGATAATTAATTTAGAAGTGCCGAAATTACAGAGTCCTATGAGAGAATGAGTCTGTCAAGGTTAAGAAAGAATTTAAAATCTAGAAAAACATGGAAAAATTGGAATTAAAAAATGAAAATTCCCATATTAAGATTATCGTCGGTGTCAAACTTTTGTANTAAATAAAGGTCACGAATAGTATAATGAGGCTCACGAGGGACAGATTAAGGGTCACAAGGGTCAGAATAAGGATCGTGGGGGTTGCCGTGCGCAGCGAGCAGGGGGCGTAGTCCCCTAGTATTTCATAAATGTTTATTTGGAATCAAGAAGAAACGCGAGGTGAAAGATAAATTTGAGAGGATTATTAACGAATTTTTGCTGCATTTTTCTGATTTTGTTTTCGCATTCGTTAAATTCTACAATGCCACAAATTCTCAAAAAATAAATTTCTTTGTTCTTTGTGTTTAAAAATCTAGGGGAAATATTGATTTTTTCTCTTAAAACATTGTCCGAATATATATAAGTCACGTTTTTTGCGCTGCGAGAAACAGCTAGATATTGATACCCACGCAAATATGACTTTCAATCTGACTTAACACTCGACACAGCCAGAAGAAAGTGAATCAATGAATCCCGGGTGAGTTTAAAAACAAGTATATCCCGGGAGAAAGGGAGGAGACGCACCACGGGGAAAGTGCAAAGAGATAATCAATTGCAAAACCCGTTAGATGATTCGATTAAGGCCGTAGACGGTGGGATGAGTTCGGGATGTCGTGAGACTTCTGCCATTTGATTATCGAATTGTTACGTGGGCGGGATATCACTCAAAGTGGATTGAGAGTTCGTGGCATTCACGATGGGATTAAGCGAAATTAACACTGACAGCGGGATATTTTCCCCCTTTTTTTACTGGTTTAAAATCACGTGAACATAACGCAAATTTTGAAGATTAAAATCTGAAATTAATTCTAAACGGATGTTGAAATGAATAGAAACGTTTTGATTCAACTTTTTCTCACTCAGGAGTCTACGATTATAGATGATAATTAATTTAGAAGTGCCGAAATTACAGAGTCCTATGAGAGAATGAGTCTGTCAAGGTTAAGAAAGAATTTAAAATCTAGAAAAACATGGAAAAATTGGAATTAAAAAATGAAAATTCCCATATTAAGATTATCGTCGGTGTCAAACTTTTGTAATAGGAGAGACTATAGTTTGACAAGCGTTTTATATAAATAATTTATAAACAATCAATGTTCCATCATTAAAGTCATTTGTTCGGAATCGTAACAAATTCATTCATATTCGGAATTTTACCAGAAATCGATTTCATGCCTAAAAAAATTAGGTTTTCGAACGTACAAACAATTTCAATCATTTATTGATAAACAACGAATGTTTAAAAATAAATAATTCTGTGGAATTTCTGATTTTTTCAAATTTTTCTCACGCCATTTCATTGACAAATTTGATGATTGAAAATGGTTCAATCTATTGTGTGGTCTCACGCACGAAAAAATTTAATAGAAAAATCTATCGAATTCGTTAGAAAATTCTATTGAATTTCTGTTAACCTTTCTATTAGTTTTTGGCTGATTCTATTGACATGTTTAATAGAAAACATTCAATAGAAAAAGGCAACAGAATTCGATTTTTCCATATAACTTATTCTTTTCATATATTTTCTATAGAATTTGCTGGACTCAAATTTTCTAAGTTGGTTTCATTCTATTTTTCTTTTCTTCTCATCAAGAAAATCAAACAAAAAAACTTGGAAAATTTGAGCCGAGGAAATTCTATAGAAAATATCTCAATAGAATAAGTTATATAGAAAAATTGAATTCTATTGACTTTTTCTGCTGATTATTTTCTATTGAACATTTAATATAATCGGCCAAAAACTAATAGAACAGTTCAATAGAAATTCAATAGAATTTTCTAACGAATTCGATAGGTTTTTCTATTAAATTTTTTCGTCCGTGCTGTACCAAATTGTAAAAAAAAAATTGGATATCCTTAAGATATCCTTAAGATTCTTTCGTGGATTTTCTACGGATTTAACGACGACAATAGACATAGGTCGCAGATAGTCTTATCAATGCCTTATCTCTTTGTCCTCTGTCTTCATTGTGCGATGCATTGTACAACTGCGACTGGCGAAAGCAAGAATGCCTAAGGACCGGTGCACCCAGTAGAAAAGTCCAAGATGGGCAATGACATATTCAATACACATGAATGTTTATCGATTCGAAATCAACAATTAGAGAAATTGACTTGCAAAGGTGAATGGAATTGCTTGGCGGAGGTGGAGGAATGTTGTTTTAGGGGTTTGGTCGAGCTGCTTTATCATGCACGAGTGATAACACGAGATGATAACACACGTTTTGTCACTGAAGACGTAGAATAGTACACAATGCGGTGGAACTCAGCTTTCAAGGAAAAGTCCCAGTTATTTTCGACTCAATGGGAGGCATTTGCACATCCATGCAATTTCGTATTTTTGAGTATCAGTAGCGGGAGTTCACGTATAAATCAATTTCATAGAAAATCGTAGCGGATACGCTAGGAAATTCTATTAAATGTGAAAATGAAATCGGGGAGACTATGAATTTCAGTCGCATATTTTAGCAAAAATGAGAGAAAATAAGCGAAATTTAAGGGAATATTCTTCAATTTTTTATTAATTCCTGTCGAAGACAACAATTTACAAATTTCAGTCGTAGAAATGAGTAAATAAATTGTGAAAATTCATTCATTCAATTCATTCAATTTTTAATCAATGGAGAATTCGTTGGAATTTCATACTTATTATTTCTGCTGAATTGAAACTTCAAATAACTTGTGGAATGTCCGGCTTCCGGCTGCTTAAAACTATTTAAACTCACTCGAATTTCCAGCTGACTTCAAAAATTTTTCCTTTTCACCTTAAATCCAATGAAGAATCACCATTCGAAGGGAAAAACTGAGGGAAAAACAGTTTTGTATTTACGAGTCTTAATGGCGGCATTTCACGTATAAAACAATTGCATAGAGAACCCTAGCGGATTCGCTAGGAAATTCTATTAAATGTGAAGATGAAATCGAGGGAGACTATGAATTTCAGTCGCAGATTTGCAAAAATGAGAGGAAATTAGAGAAATTTAGGGGAATCTATTCTTTAATTTTTGATTAATTCATATTGAACATAACGATTTACAAATTTTAGTTGGAAAAATGAATGTAAATTATCAAAATGCACGTGAATGAACCTTGAATTTTCAATCAATGGAGAATTCGTTGGGATTTCATACTTATTATTTCTGCTGAATTGAAACTTCAAATGACTTGTGAAATTTCCGACTTCCGTCTGGTCAAAACTATTTAAACTCCCTCGAATTTCCAGCTGACTTAAAAAATTCTTCCTTTTCACCCAAAATGAAATGAAGAATCAACATTCGAAGGAAAAAACTGGGGTAAAAAACATTTGTTTGAGTTTAATTATTAAACCAAAAATCAATAAAAATGAAGAAAACTCGACCGATTTGTGGCATTCATGGTTCATTCACACTCAAAACTGTTTGAATTCACTTGAACTTGCTGCTGAAACTTGAAATTTACAAGCCGTTTCTCCCTGCATCGAACACAACGTCACTCCCCTCAGAATTACTACCAGATTATCCTTGAAATTCCAATTTTTTTCCAACAGTGAAGCGCGGCAATTCTTCATATCGGTATGCATCCACTGGAAGTGGGTGTTATGTGGCTCACCATAGCCCATACCTTAAGGCATAAGCGTCAGTCAGCGTTCGCGCACTGACGACAGCGGTTCGAACTCGAATGCTCCTGTAGCTGTTAGTTATTCTTAACTTTCATTCTCGATTGCGATTGCGACCCTCACCGCACCAAATATATAGTTGCATTCAAAAGAAAACGCAACTCAACTGCATTCAGTACTTTTAGAAATCCCAGCGGATAGTTTTAGTCACTCAGCGGAGGATATTCAGTTTTCCTTACAACAATTACAGTAAAACGTGAGTAGCGAAGTTTTTATTATCAGAACCGTCCAATAGGCACAATTGGGCACTTGTGAATTTGATGAATTGGTGAAAATTATTGTCAGTGGGTGCAGGGTTCATCTATGGTGGATGAAGTCTGAGATACTGCGCACTATTCATCATCCCTATTGAAAAGAGGATAACAACGAATACACTGAGAAAAAAAATTTACTTTTGCCAAGTGTAATTGCTAATCACAAGAAAATTTACAAATGTCTTATGCCGATATTTGTATACATTTACTTGTGCCAAGTAAATATGCTTGGCAAGAGCATTTTTTTTTCTCAGTGTAGGAACATTTGAGGAGCGAAACATCAATTTTTCAATTTCGAGTGAATAATTCACGCTTTTATCAATCGTAATGAGCGCGGCTTCTCGTGCGCGTCCATTGATCGATATAAAGACATTACGAAACAGTTGCAAACTTCTAATAGTGCCAACTATACCCTTTTTAATGAATGGAAGAATTGGGGCGATAAATTGACTCGACTGGAATCGCCGGGAATTGACGAGTTTTTATAGCACTGGAGTATTTTAGTGTTTTTTTTCTTGTTTCAGATAGAAAACTAGTCAATTATGGTGAATGCATACGACGGTGTGCTGATTCTCGCGGACGTGTGTCTGCTGTTTGTCAAAATATTCTTCAGTATTTTGGAGAGTACGTACCGGCTGTTCGTGCCGGTGGAGGAGAAGAGTGTTGCTGGAGAAATAGTTCTGGTACGAATTTAGATGTTTTCTGGGGCTAAAGTTGGGCACCGGGGAGTTTCATCTTCAATTTGAAGATATTTTTTTTTCTTGTTCAATTACTCATTGATGTGGAATTTCAAGAGATTTTGGTGCTGTGGAAATTCAAATTTTTTGTCGACGAGATGAAATTAGTAACGAAGTGGTAAAAGGGTTTAAGTCGACTTATCTCCCAGTTGAGTTTTTGAGGAATATTTCCGAATTTAAGGAAGATAGCGAAATTTTCTTAATTACATTTGTTGTAGCACTCAATCGGCTCCACAAAAAAGATTATAACAAAAATTGCTATCTCCCTTACATTCCGAGATATTGATTGAAAACTGGTCAATAGTCAAAATTTACTTATACCGTTTTACCACTTCGCTACTGAAATTATTTCAAAGTTATAGAATTTTCATTCAAAATTCATATGAAAGTCATCATTAAAACTGAAATTTGAACGTTTGTTGAGTACGGGAAAGCCTAATGATCTCAATTTTTCATCGTAAACCACAGAAATTCGTTTATCAAATAAAATTATGAGATACGACTCTAGTTTCAACCATTTTCAATCATCAAATTTGTCAATTAAATTGCTCGAAAAAAAATTGAAAAAAATCATGAATATCCAGCGCTATTTTAATTACATTTTGTAAAGAATTATCTTTTTTTTAAACATTCATTGTTTATTAATAAATCATGAAAATTGTTTAAACGTTCGAAAACCTCATTTTTTAAGGCGTGAAATCGATTTCTGGTGAAACTCTGAATATGAATAAATTTATTACGATTCCGAACAAATGATTTTTATGGTAGAAAATTTATTGTTTATAAACTATTTATAGAAAATGCTCGTAACTTTGAAAAATTGAAATTTTTAAATGATTTCTTCAATCTTCCTCCAAAAGTAAACTTTCTAATCTCTTTCAGATTTTTAAAATGTTTTCTAACGCTTCAATAAATTCATTGTAAAATATGCGGAAAGTTGGGGTCCAATGGGGCTCAAATGACAGCTCCGATATTCGACTACAAAAGTAGAAAAGCATTTCACAAGAGAAAAAATAGCCAAAGTACTTGAATATCCTTAGCCCATGCTTCCTTTCGCGGTTCCCCACCTTTCAACGTTTTGTACTGGTGTACGTGCGCCACCGTGCTTCTCTTATGGCGCACCAATACCCGGACAAACCCCCCACTCCTCTCACACCGAGACGATTCGCGACATTCGTGAAGCAACGAGTTAAAGATACTTCTGCATTATAACATCATAATGCAAACGTTTCCAATTGCCCATAACTGATTGATTTTTCATTATTTATCAGAATAAAAAACAATCACGCAAAACCCCAATTCCATCTTAACACTAGTCCAAAATCTTGAAACTCGATATGCAAATGTCACTCAAAGTTCAAGGAATTTCGAGTGTTTTAGAAGGACGAGTGAAGATTTTATTGCCGAACCGGCGTTTTGCAAATATTGTGAATGCAAGAATTACAGAATTATTTTGACACCTTTGTTGTACCTATCGCTCACCTTAACGGGTAACAGAAGGCCATCGTTTTCTCGAATATTTTGAACAAATTTCCTGCTCAAAATGATTAATATTTTTTCAACCCAAAGCACCTCCTGGAGATTAATGTGCTTCGATTTTTTAAAATATCGATAACTTTCAGCAGGAAATTTGTTCGAAAATTTGGAAAATTAAGAGTTACCCCTTAAGCGGAAACGGAACCCCTGTCTGTATGAACTTTTAGAATACTCTTTTCTCCTGCAATTATTTTTCTTTTCATCCCTGAAACTACTTCATTAGTTCAACAATGCAATGATGAAGTCGATAAAGTAGTTTCATAGATAAAAATTAATAATTGTAGGAGAAAACAGAATTCTAGAATTTGATATAGACAAAGGCAGTCCGTCAGGTCACCCCTTAACGAAAAATTTTCTGTCTCGTTCAGACCCAAACATATGTAGTAGAAACTAAAATTCAAGTTGAATTGCCTCATATTATTTTGCATCATCGGTGATAAAACCCATTGAAATTCCACAGTAAAACCACTGTTGCATAATCGGCATTCCCCTTATCCAAACTTGTAGAACCTGCAGTCCCTCTCAACGTGCACAACTACAATGAGTCATTAATAGCACTAATATTATGTTAATCCGTCGGTCCACGTGCATCGTAAAATTCATGAATAAGAAAAAACTTAACCGATGGAATTATAATTAATAAGCGTATGTATCCTCGTTTTTTATGAATGTATTCCGTCTATGCAGATTACCGGCGCTGGTCACGGAATTGGACGTGAATTGGCATTGAAATATGCATCTCTGGGTGGTACTGTAGTGTGCTGGGATCTCGATCCCCAGGGGAACAGAGAAACCGTTGACGAAGTCATGAAGCTTGGTGCTACTAAGGCGCATGCATATAAGTACGTAAAATAATGCGTCATAATTATCTCCAGAAATTTCTCGCAGTTTGATATCGCGTTTGCAGAGGACATCGAAGATGTTTATCATTTTCTGGGAAGACATGCTTTTACGTTCGAAAAAAATGCAAAAATATATGAAATTTTGTTGTCGAATGACTAGTGAAAAATAACGGCAGCAGCTTTGAAAAAATAAAATTAACATATTGTTTGTCATGCATGGGCCCTTATGGAATTCATGCTAAAAATGATAAATCAACTATTGAAAACTCTAAACGTAAAAAAAAACTGGGGAATGAAAACTAAATGTCTAAAGTTCAGCAGTTCAATTCAACTCAAAATTTTCGTGAGTGCTTGCGGTTTGAGATGAAATTACTCGGCCCAAATTTTCAAATTTTTTTGTTTGATTTTTTTCATGACAAGAGAAGCAAAATACAGCGGAAATTTTTTGAAAATTCATGTTGACTAATTCCTATAAAAAATGCCTCAATAGAAAAAATCGTGCAAAAAGATCAAATTCCATTGATTTTTGTAGACAATAATTTCTGTTGGAAGTTATCTATAAAAAATGCGCAGTAAAGCTGCAAAATTCTTCAATTCGCTAGGTTTTTCTGCAAATTATTTGTGGGTGGAGCATAGCGTTTGTTAATTAATGTTTTCGATTTCATTACCTCAGTTATTAGATGCAATTCGCGAGCAATTTGTCATTTAAAAAATATTTATGCATGCAGATGTGACGTAACGAATCGCGAAGAGGTATTCAAAGTAGCCGAAAGAGTAAAAGCAGAAGTTGGAAATGTCACGATTCTCGTGAACAATGCAGGTATAATGCCCTGCCAACCATTTATGGATCACACACCCGAAGTAATACAGAAGCTATTCGATGTAAACGTGATGGCGCACTTCTGGGTAAAACAAATAACAAACTTTCACTAGTTTTATTTTGTCTCACCAGACTAAATGCCCATGAGTTCATTCAACTTTCCATTGTACATTGATTCACAAACAGATGCTGCAAGCATTTCTGCCCACGATGATCACCAATAATCACGGTCACGTCGTGGCCTTGTCCTCAATAGCTGGCATCGTTGGCCTCACGAATGTGGTCCCCTATTGCGCCAGCAAATTTGCTGTTAGAGGTCAGCTGCATTCATTTACTCTTAATGGCTAGACATTTAATATATCAAGTTTGATGTTCAACACTCCATTGGTCGCGTCGTAAGCGCCGCGCTGCACCAGCATAAATCGACACGATAAATTTGATAAATTTATCAATTCGAAATGATAAATTTGAAAGATCTAGGAATAATCTGAATAAAATCAAGAGTGTATACTTGAAGAGTGATCGTATACTTGAAGAAGTCCCGCGAGATCTTCATGTGCAATGTTACCCTTAATTAAATATTCAAGCTCAAAGTTGCCATGTTTTTCTAAACGCCTTATCACGGTACACGGTCCAGAGTTTCGGAATAAAAATTTGAAAATCTAACAACTTAGGATATTTTTCGCGGATATTTTCATTGATAGGGCTTCTAGACACTTCAAAATGAGATGTAAATTTTTTTTAAATTTTTCTGGGGCTTCACTGCAGTGTAATTTAAAAAATCGGAAAATGTGCGGCGCGGCGCTCATAGCGCGACCAACAGAGTCCAATCCTCGATCGCTCGCGCTCGACCGCCAGTCTCCATCCGCCGCACGGTTAGCGCAGCGCCGCTGGGTCAAACCGAGCGCGCATTTGCCACGTGGGCGCTTACCGCTATGTACGGATTTCAAGTGCGGCAGTGAATGTAGCAACACTGGCGCTCGAGGGGTCGACAGCGACTCACTCGCATGAGGCGGCGCGGCGCCGCTTTTCTGTCAGTTTGACGTTTCTTTTCTTTTTTTTTAGCTAAACAAATTTGCCGAGAAACAAACGGCTAACTCCAACGGTTAATAACAGGATTGAACTAGGAACTCTAATTTTTTCAGAATTTTTAAGTATCGACGAACGTGCTAAAATATAAAAAGATGAAAACGGGCGGCGCCGCGCTCATTAAGCGAGTGATCGAGGGTTAAGGGTGTCACGTGTATCCTCGAAAAATAACATTTTACAGTATTCACTAAAGATTTTTTTATCAATAGGATCATAAAGATGGTGAACATTGATGACGATTTCAAAATTCTAGATCTTATATCGAGAAATTAAATAAACAAAATGAGCCTTATATACTGAAAGAAAAATTTGTTCTACCGAAAAACTATATGTTCCACGTGAGAATATTTGATGGAAAGAAATTTAATATCTTTCACAAAAATTAAATTTTTGTCGTGATAATCAGAAATATCCCTAGAAGAATTTGAATTGTTGTCATCAGGAGAAAATTGGTCGACAGTCCTTCACAAAAGCTTACATTTTCACACTTGGAAGCTGAGACCGATTTCATTATTAAAGTAGCTATTTTCATAAACTTTACAATATGAATTTTTAATCCTGGAAATTTTTAAAGATCATTTTTCAGATTTTTTCTCAAATCTAAACATAACAAAAGCGCACATCAACTCCCTATTGATGAACAAATGAATACAGAATGATAAAGAATAATATGTACTGTCGGACTGAGGAGATTGTAGCCCTGAGTGTCAGAGGTGGGCGACAAGGATTGTAGTGGGGATTGGGAAAAGTGGTGGTAAATTTGAGGATCACGATCTCCCGAGTTCAACAATATAAATCACTCGCCAATTGTGCGCGCACGAAGCGCGCTCTTTTCCTAGTGTCAGGAAAAAATATAATGATTGTACGACAATCATTTGATCTGCGAGAACACCAAAGATTTATACCATAGAAAGAATACATTTACGAGGAAGGAATATTTGTTCCCCAAAAAAATTGTCCCCTCTAAATTATTTAGTTTTGCCAAAAACACTGTTTTCGGCAAGAAAATTGTAGTTTCCTCTTGGAATTACCATTTGTGCCATGGAAATTATAAGTGTTTATTCGACAAAGATATACACCACTCAATAACATTCACTTAATAAAACTGGAGTCTTATATAATTCTCTGCAGAACGGGTGTATTTACCTGCAAGACAAAATGTCTCGCGAGAACAATTACTACTGCGAAAGTTATCGTGTTTTGGTGGAAACTTTCTTTTTTGTCTACAAGTAAATTGATTCACCACGACAAAAGATCTCTTTAGGGGAACGTATAATTCTTCGGCAGAACTAATTTTTTCTCTCAGAATTGATTAATCCATTTTTCTCTACTAGTAAAGGAGAAGAGATTTTTTTTTATTTTTACCAAACACAATTGACACACTTCAAGGGAATTGTTTTTATAGGTCTGATGGAGGCCCTCACTGATGAAATTAAGAATACGACGGGGAGTCGAGGATCCAACATCAGATTCACTACTATTTATCCTTATATGGTCGATACTGGATTGTGTAAAAAACCAAAGATTAGGTAATGACTATGTGAAATTTCAGTTTTTGATAAAAATTTCGTAGTCATTGATAGAATGACGATTATTCATATAAACTTTTTCATCACGCTGTGACGAAAAGTGAACTTTTCGGCACGCTCCGCGTGCCTAAAAGTCCAATTTCCGCCACATTGTGATGAAAAATATTGTTCGTAACTCGTGAAAAAATGTTTTTTACCTCGTGGGATTATATCACTAGCCTTCGGCTCGTGATATAAACCTCCCACTCGCCAAAAAACACTTTTTTGCACTCGTTACGAAATATACTATTTTTTCATTTCTAAGGAGTCAAATGAGAAATGAACATTTGGATGAATAGAATATTCCCTATCTAGGGGGGGAAAATAAAGGAGTTGTGTTCACGTGCAGAATAAGCACGTGAGTAAAGGTCCTTTATTTTATCTCCCGTGGCGGAAATTTTTTACGGGTGGATATAAAAATGTGATGAAAAAAAGAGACATTTTTTAAATTTAAAGATACATAATATCCACTATTTTCCATCGAACTTTTGTTTATAATTCTATCCAGTGAAACAATTTTATGCCACAACCCAGTTTGAATTTGAATCTGTGACGATAAGAATGCATGAAAATTATAAAAATCCAAGTCCATCGCGAATTTTCAACTTTGAAGAATTTATTACGATAAAATGAGAACTGCGGTGGTTTCACAAACGGTTTATCAACAATTGTTGAATCATCCAGATTTCCAAGTTTGATGGCCCTCGTTCCACCGAAGGAAGCTGCGGCGCAGATTGTGACCGCCCAGAGGCGAAATTACGCGGAGGCATCGATTCCACGACATTGGCTGACGGTTAATACGACTTTCAGGTAAATCACTCTTATTATTAGCCTTTAGTTATTGAGAGGAATGCATGAGCTCTTAAAGAACTTTACCATTGGTAAACAATTAGTGTATTATTTTCATGCGTTCGATGCTTTAAGGATATCCAAGTATCTTTTATAGTTTGGTACAGACGCCACTATAGATTCAACCATCTTCAATCATCAAATTTGTCAATGAAATTGGGTGAGAAAAATTTGAAAAAAATCGTGAATATTCAGCGCCATTCAAATTATATTGCGCACAGAATTATCATTTTTTTGAACATTCGTTGTTTATAAATAAATAATTGAAATTGGTTCAACTTGAATATGAATAAATTTGTTTCAATTCCGAACAAATGATTTTTACGATGGAAAATTGATTGTTTAGATAGTATATTTCAGGGTGAGTGCTGTGGGGTTTTTTACTCGCGTGGAGTTGACGTCGAATATTTAACTATGCAAATGCATAGTTTTGTTACACGTCCATTTATTTTTTATTCTTCAATTCTTGTCTGACTTCTTCCAGAATTCTGCAGTTATCCCTATTTTTAAAATTTTCGGGACTATAAAACCATTCAATAGAGAATTACCATAGCTATTTTCAGGCCAGGAAAGTCGAGGGAATGCCTAGATTGTGAGATGTCATGTTCCTTCTTTATTATGCGCAACCCCAAAATAATCATGATAACTCCGTTCCTCCCGAATATTTCACAACATGAAATTAAATTGAACAATGCGAAGCCCAGCCCCGTCAGCCCCAAGATTACAATCTCGTTAACTCATGTGTCATCCATTTTTCTGTTTCATCAGGAATTTCCCTGAGAAAGTTTGGAGCCTCATCAAAACATTTTTGGACAGCGGCCTTGAAGCCCACACATAAAACATCTTACAGTAAAAAATTATTCATGCAAAAATTTCTCGTCCACACACGATAAAAAAAAATTCGTCGTTTATGAATAACCCTGTGAGCAATGGAAGGATTGTGATTCCCAAATTTGTATGCAAGAGGGTAGATATTGCGCATACATATCTTCTTGCTCACCGAATGTTGAGTATTCAAGTGTGCCTTGTTGTAAATAAATAAACCACATTAAAAATGTACGTAGCTTGAAGTGCCTGCACAAACATGTAAGATTTTTATTAAGAGAGCGTTGAGGTACATCTGTTGAATTTTCTTATTTTTTAATAATATTATAAAATTTATTGTATCAAAAAATATATAAATTTAGATGATGTAAACGCAACAAACCACTCCGGAAGTTAATTTTCACCCATGAAATTCCCCAATACAATAACTAAAACCAAATTATCAGAGGCTACATGTTGCTGGTGTTTTTCTTCAGTCGTAAGTCCTCATATCCACTGAATCCTATTTTGATGCCAGCAGTCTGGCAGCCAAATGTGATGGCTGATTGCAGGGCTGATTGATCTATGAACGCAGTTTTGCTGCACTGGAGACTCTCGATGTTTTGGTTTCTCGTTACTCCCCCATCTGATTGATTCACTTGATCACAAATGTCGGATTTATTTTCCCTCTTTTCACTCCGAAGTTTAATGTTATTTAAATAGTGAATAGTTGCTGCCACGAATGTATCCCCAGCTCCCAGAGTGTCAACGATTTTTGTAGGAGGAAAAGCTGGAGACTGAACGATAGTGCCATCACGAGTTCTTGCCATGGCTCCTCTGTCGCCCCAGGCACAAACTATTGTAGCACTAGGAAAATAGAATAGAAAAATGTTAACAATAATGTTGGGAAGATTTGGGAAGAGTACTATTTACCCAGATTTGATATCTTGAGCGATACTTCGAATGGCTTCGCTCATGTTGTCATGCCCTCGACTGCGAGCAAAGTCCTTGGAGACGAACGCAACGTCAGCGTAAGGTAGGAGATCTAGCAATTCTGAATTCATTTTTTCTAGCTCAACACTGATTGTCACGGGGGAACGGTCTGATTCTCCCTCCTTCAGGGAATCGTTGTAAGTCTCTACGTGTTGCATCATCGTTAGGACTCTCGGTATATTCCTACCCTGGGAACATTGATTTTGTTGTTGTTGATGATCCCAGATCACTGATTCATTTTAACTAACTAATTTAATTTTAAATGAACGTTATTTGGATCAAATAAACCATTTACGATTGCAATAAAGGATTTATTTGGAATGAATGATATTCATTTCATATGATCACAACATTTCCATTCAAGCAAAGACGGTTTATTAATTCTCAATGAAAATGGTATTGAAATGAATAGAAAGAAAATTAAGAAAAACTTTCATTTTATTTTAATGCGTCATTTCTCTGTGTGAAGACTTTACTTATTCAATTGCTCATTCCTTAGAAAATGTCCATAACTCAGGGGCATATTCATCAATTAAGTTCAGTTTAGACTCATTACGAAAACTTTAACTGTCTGTGTGAGAAAAAAAATGATATATTTCATCCAAAAATTTAATGAAAGATCAGATTCTCAAAAAGTTGAACATTCCTCGCTTATCCCACTCCCCCTTATGATTCATAGTCATGAAATTTTTAATTTTTTAATTGCACCCATTGAAATTTTGCCATTCAAATAGTGGAACTAATGAAATTTTCCACCAATACCTCAAAATTAATCCAGCTATAATCCTCCAAATTCAGTTTCTCAAAGTCCTCCAGCGTCAACTCCGGAAAATTAGGGTTGTAATGCACAATAGTACGTGATCCAGAGTTAGAGCAAAGAATAACTGTAGACGTGGGGCACCCAATGCCCTGGACCCTGGGGCAATGTGAGAAATCAATTCCATGCTTGCGCATATCATCCTGCAGAAAGTGAAATTGATAGTCATTCCCCAGTACTCCGAAAAATTCAGTTGAGCTGCCCAATAGAGATAGAACAGTGCAGTTATTCGCTGAGTTACCACCGAGTTGCCACCTGTAGTCCGAACACCTGTCAAAACAATCAAAAAATTGTGAATGTGAAACTGAATTCTCCAGAGCTCCAACATCTTGGAGTTTCCTCATTTTACCTGGTGTCAGAGTCCTCAACAGGAAAAGTGTTCACTGTCTGCACAATGTCGAGACAAGTCAGTCCAACACAGAGAATTTTTGGTTTATTCACTTCAGGTGGAGGTGATCCACCGACGATTCTCTCGTAGAAGCTCGAAATCATAGCTCTAATCTTAATTGGACCCACTCTGGCCTCTTGATGACCACCAGATACTGACACGTATGGAAAAAATTAGTAGAAAAACGTAGCGCTTTATCTAAAAAAATTACATTGAATTTCTATTGAAATTCCATTTGTTTTTTGGGCAAATTTTATTACAGTTGAAAGGCCCGGCGTTTTTAAATAGATATTGAAAACAAATATCTGTAATATCTGTAATATTTATTTATTTATAGAAAATGTCGACAGATGTTGATTTTTCTGTGTAACTTATCCTGTTGGGATTTTTTTCTACGATAAAAAGCATTTTCCCACTTTTTTTTCTTTGATTTTATTACGAGAAAAATAAAAATTTATGGCCTTTTTTCTATCAAATATCTTTTAACAAAATGACACGGTAAAATTGCACAATTTTTTGTAGAAATGGAGCAAAAAACGAATACCATTTTTTGATCGAATTCTAATAAAACTTCGAGAGAATTCCTATAGAGTTCCAATAAAAATTTAAGAGAATTTCTTAGCGAAATTGCTCGATTTTTCTATTAAATGATTTCATCCATGGAACGTTCACTATCACCTCAGCTGTTTACAAACGAATGAAAAAAAACAACAAACGAATCCACAGCTGACACTGTTTATATTCTATGTGAATATAAACAGTACAGTACAACGGTACATACGTCTAGTTTGCAGACAAAATGCTCGAGTTATTATCACTTGACATTCATGCGTAGAATTATCCAATCATCGACGTTTTTTATCACGATATCCTGGCCTTTCACCGTTCATTATCACCACGATACTTCGCGCGAGCCACATCACCCCATTTTACGATAACCAGTGAGAACTTTTTCTCCGAATAGGGGAGGAAAACATTTCGGAGCAGAATAGCTGTAGTCGCTGCGTTGTAAACTCTCACGCACCAATGGGAATTGTCCCCTCCCCTTTCTGTTTTTGAATGCAATTCAAACGTTGATTGATTTTTTTGTGAATGATGATCATTCTATTCTCCAAATCAATATCCGTTAATTATTCGATGAATCCAGAAAAACAGTTCTTTTGCATTAAACAAATTTTATTTGGATCAAATAAACCATTTATTCGATTTTGATTGAAGATTTATTAGGAACGGATGGAAATATAGTTAAAACATTTTCATTGAAGTAAATGCAGTTTATTAATTTCCAACTAAAATTTCGAAATGAATAGAACAATTTTGAACGAAGAGTTTTATTCGATGCAACTGGGTTATAAAGTTTACTGTTTATGTAAAAAAATTCTTACATTTCATAGAAAAATTTAAGGCGCCAATAGAAGTGGTTTGTTTTTTTTGCATTTTGCATGTAGAAAAAAAATGGTTTCGTGTAAAAATCGCAAAAAAATAAGTTTTTACCCTTCTACTAGCCTCAAGTATGTTTGTGTGTTTCCGAGGGGGTTGCTAACATTTTATGGGATTGGGGGAGTCCCTAGAAACATACTCCAGTAGGAGTTGTATGATTTTTTTGGATATTTCATATTCAAAAACTTTTTTTTTCACCTGGATCAAGGGTCAGATCTTGGATTTTTCGAGGAGGAAAGTTAACTTTCGGCAAAATAGAATTTTTTCGCCAACTGAAGGTTGATTCTGCATCTGCTAACGATTCTGATGCCAATGAAACACTTGGAGGCCCCAGAAATGCAGAAATAAAAAATGTTTTTTTTCACCTGGGGCCGAAGTGTCAGATCTTGAATGTTTAGAAGGAGAAACTCTGCTTCCAACAAAATCGAATTTCTTCGTCAAGTGAATGTTGATTCTTAATTACAACGTCGTCATTTTTTTAAATTACCAATCAATTAGATAATCCTTAAACACTGAAAAATGCATTACATTCATCTGCCAACGAATTACAAGTGACTTACCATCGTCATTTGTTTATAAATAATAGTTTCCGGCTGACAACCTATTGCTCTACTTCGATTCAGTTTGTAATTCCGCTTGAAATGAGAATAATCCCGCCATTTCTCAGCGTGTTGCTGCACCAGAGCTCTCCCCCCCCTTCATTTCAGCGAACAACTACATTCGCTGCGTTGTAAACTCCCACCTTCAACGCCACTGGAAACTATCCCCTCCCCCAGCCATTCCTTCAACACATAAAGTACCGGTAAACGACAAATTTGACTTTTGTCTCGCCTCACATCTCTCACTCCCATCGTCCAATTTCTCCAAAGCGGAGATTATAATCCCCATGAATGCCCACTAGCAAGCACTAATTAACAATGGATCCCCGCCTGAACAAGAAGATCGAGCCGGAGAGAGGCTCAAGCGACATGGTAACACAAATAACCTAAAAATCCCCACTCACCCTTGACAATCACCCAAAAAACTAATTAAACTTGCAGGTCGTGGACTGGTTGAACGAGGCCTCGATGACATCCAACGACACCCTAAAAATAACCAACCTGTCTAAACTCCAGGAGATCCTCATAAAGAAGGACCCCGACCTGTTGGATTGCTACCTGGAGGAGGTGCTCCAGTTCTCCCTTGACAAGAACTCCGAAGTGCGAAAGACAGTCTGCGGCTTCATCGAGGAAGCTGGTGACAAAAGCCCGGAGATAATTCCCCGAATGCTGCTGACCCTGTCGAGGCTAGTCTCAGACGATGCCCCAGTGGTGACAAAACGTGCCCTGCGAACCTGCGGTAAGATCCTGCGAGCAGTCTTGAAGTGGGTCTCGAGTGCTGCTATCGTCACCCCGGAGATGGAGGCAGCCTGGGGCCACTTGAGTGACCTGAAGATCCAGATAATCAGCATGATAGACAGTGACAACGACGGAATCCGAACCCAGGCAGTTAAACTCCTGGAGGGAGTGGTTCTCCTGCAGACGTACCCCGACCCAGACACGCCCAGAAAGCCAGACGACTTCTCCCTGGAGGACATCCCCCTGACCCTGAAGATAGCACGCCGAAGAAAACTGGAGGAGGAGGCGAACCGCGTGATGGACCTGCTGATAAAATTCCACGGTTCCCCCCACGTCAGCAGTTTGAACCTGATGACGTGCATGGGAAGTCTCGCGCTGATTGCCAAGACACGTCCCCAATTCATGTCCAACGTCATCACAGCCCTCCAGCGCCTCCAGAACGACCTGCCCCCGACGTTATCAGACTCGCAGGTGACGAGTGTCCAGAAGCACTTGAAGTTAACCCTGTTGAACCTGATGAAGCACCCAGCGAGCATCGAGTTTGCCCCCACAATAGCCAAACAACTGACCCAACTGGGAGCCAAAGAGCAGGAGATCCTGAAGGTCTACCCCAAAGCTGAGGACATTCGAAGGATGAAGAAACGCCAGCAGGAGTCGTCCATCAGCAATGCCTCGAAACGCCTAAAACTAGATCCCATAATTCCTCCCCCTGAGGAACCAGAGCCCCCACCAGCGCCAGTCCCTCCCGTGAAGCCCCCCGAGCTGATAGAACTATCAGAATCCTTCATTGCTGAGAGACTGAGCGTTGAGATAGCCGCAGAACTGGTGATGGACAGCATGGCATGGGTGCCAGACACCATGACCTCGATATTCCAGCGTGAATACGTACCCAATGCAACGACAGACGTGAGCCTCCAGCGTCAAACAATTTCCAAACTCCTGGCTGTTCAGATAAAACAAGCTAAAGCTAAAAAGACTAATAAAAATCTCAAGGAAGAGGACATTGTTATGGAGGATTTGATCAAGAATCCAACGATAACAGTGGCAGAGGCCAAACGCGAGAGAAAACGAGAGAAAGACAGGGAGAAGGAGAAGGAAGCCAAAGCCACCCTAGAAGCTGAGAAGAATCTCGCCAAAGCTAGGAACAGAGTGAAGGTCTTGAAGTTGAATGATGTGACAAAGCCCCTGGCCAAAGAGACCAAAGAGAAGATGCTGCTGATGGCAGTCAACAGGATTCTGAAAGCCGAGAAGAGTGCAGTGTTCGGTGGAGTTGCTGGAGTCAGATCGAAAATCCTCACGACTCTTGCTGCCACCTTCAAT
Organism: Diachasma alloeum; assembly: GCF_001412515.2. Classification (NCBI taxonomy): domain Eukaryota; kingdom Metazoa; phylum Arthropoda; class Insecta; order Hymenoptera; family Braconidae; genus Diachasma; species Diachasma alloeum. Next base: position 77,981 of record NW_021683643.1, on the reverse strand, counting down.
CCTTACATCAAAGAGGCTGTTCTGCGTTACATAACTGAGGAAATGAGAACACGATTGGACTTGGCACTGGGTTGGCTTTACGAAGAGTACGCTCTGCTGCAGGGCTTCCAGAGGAGGACAATTCTGGGGACAAAACCCCATGAGGCACCCCATCAAGCCTACAACTTCCTACTGTGCACCCTCATCTCTGCGATCGATGGAATTCAGGGGAAGGATCGAGACTCTCTGCTAGCTCGATTGTACCTGGAGGCTCCTCTGATAACGGAGGATGCCGTTGAGGCCTTGAAGAGTGTCTCTTCAGATGAAAAATGGGATCTCACTCCTCTCACTCTTCTCAAGGATCTCGTCATCATGAGACCCACCAAGGGACTGACCTTCTTGAATGTTCTCCTGTGTCACACTGGACATGAGAAGAAAATCATCAGGGATATGGCCATCAGTCTGGTTGTGGAGCTGTATGGCAGGCCTGAATTAACGAAATTCATTGAGGAGTACACGGTTCTTTATCTGGGGTTCTTGAGATTGCAGAATCCACCGGAGATTGTCTTTGGAAAGGACAGGGGAAGGGAGCAGGTGGAGGAGCACTGGTCGGAGTCAACTACCAGAGCTTGTTTAGAACTTTATCTTGCTGTTCTGGGTAAACATCAGGATCTGATACACGAGTTGGCGAAGGTTTACTCGTCGATGGGGGCTGATGTGAAGAGGATAGTCCTGAGGCTGGTCGAGGGTCCAGTGAGATCCCTAGGGATGGCCAGTCCTCAGTTACTGAAGCTCGTGGAGATGTGCCCTAAGGGGGCTGAGACACTTGTCACCAGGATTATCCATATTTTAACTGAAAAAGCACCACCGAGTGCTGAGCTCGTTGCTAAAGTCAGGGATCTGTATCAGACACGAGTGTCTGATGTGAGATTCCTCATTCCAGTGCTAAATGGCCTCTCGAAGAAGGAAGTAATGGCAGCACTACCGAAACTCATTAAACTCAATCCCATTGTTGTGAAGGAAGTGTTCAATCGACTTCTTGGGACTCACAACAATGACAGTGGCATTCCTCATACGTCACCAGTGACTCCAGCTGAGTTGCTCATCGCTCTTCACACAATTGATCCTAGTAGAGCTGAGCTGAAGACTGTTATCAAAGCTACGTCGTTGTGCTTCGCTGAGAAACAAGTTTACACTCAGGAAACGTTGGCTGTGGTGATGCAGCATCTTATGGAGCTCAATCCACTCCCTACGCTGTTGATGAGAACAGTCATACAGAGTTTGTCGTTGTATCCGAGACTCAGTGGATTTGTCATGAATATTTTGCAGAGATTAATTCTTAAGCAAGTTTGGAAACAGCCGAAGGTGTGGGAGGGCTTTGTTAAATGTTGTGAACGCACTCAGCCACAGAGTTTTGCTGTGATACTGCAGTTACCACCGCAACAACTCGGGGAGGCGCTCAATATGGCACCGGGGTTGAAGGGACCACTGCGGGCACATGTGGAGGCATTCGCGGAGAATCAAGTATTGTTTTTTTTATATTGAAGGGGGAGGTTTTTATTTTGAATTAATTGGATGGAATTGCATTGGATAGCAAAATGTTCTGAATAGTTAGTGAAGATGAGATGTTTCATACGGTAAAGGTCGATCATAGATGTATAAACAAGAAGAATGTTGAGGTACAGAGGTTTTTTTCTGAACTTTTTAAAAAATCTGCAGCATAACAATTACGAATTACTTCTTTCAATTTCGATCTTTAAGTAGCTATTGTTGTTTTTGTTTACGTAATCTTGTGTTTTTTTATTTCTTGAAGTTTTTTATATCTAGAACTAATTAAAAATGTTATATTTGGGGAATGCATTTACTGAATAAAACAGTGAAATTGGCTATCTAGAGATCAAGTTTAAAAAAGGAATTCATAATTGGAATTCTACAGATTTTTAGAAAAATTGAAAAAATTAACCTGCGTTTGCGGGGCTAAACAGCTGTAAACAAGTATTATTTTTACACGCATTCTTCGTTTTTATAGATATATAATGGATATTTAACGTGCGACAGATCTCACTTTGATATCCTGGGAGTTTTATAACTCGCAGTAGTCTCCCTTTAAATTTCTTTTTTGTTTCTCATTAGAGTATTGTTATTAATTCAAAATTAATGATTGATTTTTCAGAAGGCACATGTTCCACAATCGATAATGGACGTAATCCAGGGAAAACAAACAATGGAAATGCACGACGATTTTGATATTGCTCCACCGGGAGACTATCCACCAGAACAAAAAATAGAAAGCATGGAAGTTGATTTATCAGAACCAGCCCCCCCAGGCTTAGATTAATTACTGATGAATGATCAATAAAAGCAGTGAACTTGAACAATGATTTGTACATAACAAACGTTGTTTTCTATATTTTTCTATTGATAAAATTTATAACAAAATATTGTGCTGTATTTCGATGATAGATATTACAGATGTTAATCCAAGGATTGGAATTATTGTGGTTGATCACAGTAAATCCTCTGTGCGACACTGGAGGTGGACTGTCAGTCTTGCTTTGCGTTGGGTTTCGATGTTGTTAATGCTTGAAAAATGTTGGTGGTTCTGAGATCATCCAAAATCTACTCCAGTGTCCAGTAGGTCACGCAGCATGAAAGACGCCTTTTTGGGGAGAATCCTTTTGGGAAAAGAATATTAGTCTCTTACTGTACCAATAGAAAAAGTTATTCTTTTTTTAATTTTTAGTTACCTGAGTAAGTGTCCAAGATATAATAGATATCCTGGCACACTGAATTCCGCATAATTCCGGCGTACACCGTCCAAAATTTTTTTAGCTGCTTCAGTAGCTGGCATTGTTCCAAAATAACTAGGTATCCTGTAACAAAACGAGAGTCCACTGTTATAGGGGAAGATGGGGGCAAAATGGATACTTTTGACGATTTTTTAATGTTCAAAGAGGAAGAATTGCATTTTACAAGAAAAAATTTCCCCCTTTCATCGACAGTTCAGTGATGCAACCATTTTTCACGAGAACAGAATGTCTCCCACGATTTTGGAAAATTGGAAAAAAAACTGTTAACGAGAACTGAATCCGGAAATTCTAAGGAGAATCTACATCTTTCTTAAAAAATAGAAAATTTCCAAGGTCCAGACTGTCAACATTCGATTCTGTTGCCAGAAATGTCGCTTTATGTAATGAAATAACAGGAAAATTTCATATTTTTTAAACAGTAGAAAAACCGATCTATTCGTCGATAATTTCGATAATTTGGGGTGTTTCATTGAAAAAATCTAAACAGTAATTTTCAACAGTACGAAAACGTAAAAATTATGAAGCTAATTGTGAACTTTTAAAAGTAATTTCTAAACGAAAACTCAAAAATCAAATTAATCATCAAAATCGTGTAAGATATCACCACGAGAAGCCAGGTCGTATAATTAATCTCTCATGGAATTATTCATATAGGGGAGAGTGGGGCAAAATGAAACAGCCGAAAAACGATTATTCGACGCAATTCAAGCAAAAAATAAATTTTTTTTATCAACTTTTGGTATTATTGGGAGTACTGATGGGAATAATAATTTTCTATTCGTCTTATAATTCAATTCATTACATTAGGCCGATTACACCTTTCTTTTTTCATTCGATTTAAATTCAGCATCACATTTTCCTTTTTCCCCCTTTGGGTCACCCCCTGGGCCTTCCTCTGGACTTTGGATTTTACTGTTTCATTTTCTTTTCAATTATCCATTGATAAAATCTGCTCCTATCAAAACTTTTCAATAATTTTCCATTCTAACAATCTAATTCTGAATGGAAAATCATTATTCTCCATTCAGTAGAATAGAATTCGTCAATACTCCCAAGAGTAAGGAAAGTTAATAAACAAAAGTTAATAAAAAAAATTTTTGATGAAAAAAATTTTTTTTTTGCCGAAATCGCGTCAAACACTCGTTTTTCGACTGTTTCATTTTGCCCCACTCTTCCTTAAAAAATATTTCATCTGAGTGGAAGAAAGACACAAAATAAACTTCACCTGAACCGTATGTCCTTGGCCATCTCGGCTCCCACGATAAATGGATAGACATGCACGAGTGTTATGACAATATTACTATTTGATTGTCTAAATTCAGCGTGAAGGGACTCGGCAAAGCCCTGTACAGCAAATTGAGCTGTTGAAAGTTGTACTCTGCCACTCCTACTTGGGCCACCAGAGAATCCAGCGACTGACGAGAGCGCAACTATGTGGCCACGACCAGCGCGCTCCATGCCTGGTAGAACGGACTCCAGCAGCTGAATGAGAGTTTCGTTGAGTGGAATTCAGAATTAAACTTTGAATACAGTGGTCGGGGGTAATTCATTTGGGTGAGATGGTTCGGTACTTGCTTACCCAAAAATGACTTATCACTGATAGTTCCATTGCTTTTCGAATTTCTTGGGGCCCTTGCAGCAGGACACGAGGACTTGGTACTGCACAGCAGTGGAAAACCATTGTTACTACTCCTAGGTTTTTAGAGATTGTTTCTACTGTTTTTTCAACCTGCATTCAAGGAAAAATTAGGAGTTGTGATTCTTGGGAGAAGGAAGAGGAAAATGAGTTCTCAGATTTATTTTGGCAGAATAAGAGAAAATTGAATACCAGGATCTTTGAGAATTTCTACAATTAAAAAAACAGCTCAATGTTTTCGACTTTTCTAGAACACTCAAATTTTAGAGATTATTATGAATTTCTTTGGAAAACACTCAAATTTTCTTGACTTCTAGGGTGTTTTAGAAAAGTCGAAAACATTGAGGTGTTTTTTTTTAATTGTAGGAATTCTCAATTCTGGTATTCATTTTTCTCTCACTCTGCGCGGGCGAAGCTGGGTTCTTCTCAGAGTTCATACATTCTTTTTCAAAACTATCCCTGAAAAAATAGGTTTGGAGGGGAATATTACTAGGGAAAAGTCGCTTGACCCGATAAATAAACCTACTAGTTTGGGATTATTAAAAATACAAAGATTATGATCCTGCAAAAAAGTAAATCAAAAGGACTTCAAAGATTTCCCAGTGACTATATTGCAATTATTTCTGAATGGATACATTTAGAACAAAAGTTCCAGGGACCACCTACGCCTTAGAAAATTGAAAAAAAAAATCTGACAATTTTTTCTAAACTTTCTGGTTTTAGAGATAATTAAAAAATCATTATTTTGAAATCAAGGGATGACAAGAAATACGCCCACAGATTTCGTGAGGATTATTCACGAATTATCAGGCATTTTCATCATGGAAATTTCATGATAGATTCCTGAAAACTGGAGATAAGTCCCGTAAAATTAGTGACGATGTCACCGGAAATTAATGCTAATGTCACTAAAAATTAGTGACAAAATCACTGAATTCCACCGGCGCGAATCCTTAATAATTCGGGATAAATTCCTGCGAATAAATTTCTGAAAAATGGCGATTATCAATAGAATTAATTATCTCGGCATGAAGTATCAAGAGCGCCTCTCTTGATATTTCACGCCGAGATCAATTAATTCTACCGATAATTGCCATTTTTTTCATTTTCAAATGCAAACTCCTGTATTGCGTTACGAAAATATCAATCATCTCACCTGCTCCTTATCCGTAACATCACAGATGTACGCCCTAGCACGACCAGTATTTTTCGCTGCCTGTCTAGCAGTAGATTCGCACATGTCCCCATCCTTATCAACACAGGCAACAGTAACACCAAGCTGACAGAGCTGAATGGCAATTTCTCGGCCAACTCCACGTCCCACCCCCACCACCTTGAATCAACATTCATAATCAACTCCAATGATATTTTCCTGAAATATCGAATTATCAATCCTCCACGGTTACGAACCATCGCAATTTCTCCGTTCAATTGTTTAAGAGGTGGAGGCCTCAGAGTGCGGTACAGGGCGACTATTATCGACAGCCAAATGCCGCACAACAATGTTATTAAATCTAGGGTCAGAACCACGAGGGAATATACCTTTAATAACATTTCGCGGGGTTCTGAGCGAATGAGAGGTATCTGGAAGGAGAAAAATAGTAATTCGATGATTCTCCCTGTCATGAATATGATTTAATGAGCAATCAGATGTTTTGAGTTTGCGATTTTTTACTATTTTGAAGGAATAAAGAGCCCCTGATGAGGGTATCCCTGGAAGTGGCAATTATAGACGGGCCTTCCTTCCATTCAATTAATTATCCATCTCGTTATATTATAAAAATCCAAATCGACTTCTGGCGATAGGAAGTTGAGGGGAAAAATGTAAGGGCCAAATGAAGAGTGGGATTATACACTGAAAGAAAAACGACAAAGTTTTCAAACAAGTCTTACTTGTGCCGAGAAAAGTTTTTTGAAAATTACCAAAAAAGGATTTTTTTGTGCCGAATATGCAGAGAGTGCGCCGGAATGAAAAATTTTTGTCGCAGAAATAAATTTAGTAGTTCAAAAAAGATTGCATTCTCTGTACACGCAAGAAATGTCATTTCTAGCACTACTCCTTCGTTATTCGATACTCCCATACGTATTTTGCTCCCGAAAAATCGTTGTTTTATGCGAAACAAGGGATTGTAGTTTTTCGTTTGGGCTGTCTAATAATCACAGACAACAAATGAACCCTTAAATGAAACAATAATAATGATATGATAGCAATCTTGTAACTTGGGGATAAAATATTTGTTGATAAATCCTCTATATGAGATATTTTCATCCTGAAAAGGCACCGTCTGGTGTGAATTATCCGCCTCTTGAGTCAAATATTTCGTTGCTATCGAAAGCAGAACAATTATTCATGTTTGAGACTTTCAAATTCGAACCAAACAAATTCTTTTTTGGCAATTTTCAACTGATGATTTTGTTGGGACAAACAAGATTTTTTTGACGTGTTTATTTTCCTCTCAGTGTAGGAATCAGAAACAAGTTGTCACGTACATACACACGAACATGACCCTCAAAATATAATTTCTTCACGTTTTATAGCATTTTAGACCATTTGCAACGTATTGCAACGAGCTGGCAAGGGGTTGGCGAGCGCAGCAAGCGGGGAGGAAACACCCCAGTTGATCATGAAATTGCTGAAGACCGCCTTCGAGTCATTAACCCGTTATGAAACACTGGGATACGCAATGAAAAATCGGGCGACGAATTATCAATAAAATATCACATTGACGTTCTTAACTTTGTGTCAAGTTCGTTTAATATGTTTGGTTCATTATGGGGCTTTGCAACCGTATCGCCTTAAATTCTTCTCATTGAAGTAATCGAAAATGTTTCAATGAAACTATACTCTCATATTTCTTCATTACAATTAAAAATCTTACTAGAACTGAATGTATTGATACACAGAGAGAAATATTCAATAAAAAATACGCATCTTTTCCATAAGTCCGCGAAATGTGGTTGTAGGAAATTTTACGGAACTGTCGCGTAATTTCTATCTAAAATCACGGAATTTTTCCAGAGCGTTCCGTTATTTTTACCTGAATCTCCTGTGAAAACTTACGATACCGTCACTTAAATTCTCTGAGTTGATTCCGTAATCGGTGAGCGAACTGTTAGTTCTGTAATTTTTACTGAACATTTCTCTCCGTGTAATCAGTCGCATTGCAAGATATGATATTGATGATATTATGCGGGTCGTAAAAGGTATCGCCTTCACGGATTACTATGTTCACGAATTTACTGCTGAACATAGTAAAAATTGCGAGTTGGTATAGTAGAGAGTCATAGAGTAAAAGTAATGTTTAATTTGGCGCGAATGAAAATTCGTTGAAGACAAATCAAATGTTAAAGTTGTTTCAGTATGGTCCTCGATTACTCTGTTCACTTTGTAATTTTTAATCTTATCTTCTCTTCGTGTTCACTGTGTCTTATGAAATCGGCAGAATCGTTTTATAACAATTTCCTTAAGGATTATTAAATTATGAATACTTTGGTATTTTTTCATCTCCGCATTTAGACAACTTATTAAAAGTAAATATATGAATAATTTACGGTCCAACCAATTATAATTTTTTGAGGATGATCACTTAAGTGATCACAAAAACAATTGTTTTTGTGATTTTTTGAAATCATGATCTTCATCTGTGTGATATTCATTCATGTTATATTCTCAGATGTTATATTTCGGGCTATTCGAAACAACTGAGGTTAAGTATTAATATTCAAAAGTCCGAGTGGGGTGACGGAAGCTCCATCACTGTACTCGGAATTTTTGTATTAATACTTTACCATCTCCCCTTTACTGAAAATTTACACGATCGAAAATAATAACTTTTAATTGACACTCCAGAAATAGAGTTGTAATGACGCTCACTATAGTTATGTAAAACCAAGATTCATTCCGATATCTGTGCAAATTTCTGGATCAGGATAAATTGAGACTGACAGAATGTCAGATTGAAGGTCCATATTTATATCTCACCTTTTAGTAAAATACTGCTGCTGTATAGCACTGATATGTGTTATATCACTCTGGTTCATAACCTTTATATTCCCGTAGAAAATATCTCCACACATTTCATGATTAGAAAAGTGTGCGATTTGTTTACGATAAGAAGATTCTCAGTGTCGAAGAAACTGGTCTCTTTTCTCGTCAATTGATTGATTCGATATCGCGTTTATCAGCAGTCACCAACAATGTTCAAGATATTCAAAAACAAGATTAATTATTGCAGCGGAAAAACTGTACATTTTATGATATTTTAAACGAAATGAGGAAAAAGTTCGTCATTTCATTGAACGGAATCGGTCAGAATCGTTTGAATATTTATGATCGGAAATGGAAAAATGTTCTAGCGTCGATCATACAGGTTGTGGAGAGAATTTTATATTCTCGATAATTAGTTAATTTTCACATAATTGCACAAAATATTAAACGGCACAGGTGTTATGTAAAAACGATAAGAAGATTCGCTATTTCGAAGAAATTAGTTTCTTTCTCGTCAATTGATTGATTCGATGTCGCGTTTATCAGCAGTCACCAACAATGTTCGTGATATTCAAAAACAAGATTAATTATTGCAGCGGAAAAACTGTACATTTTATGATATTTTAAACTAAATGAGGAAAAAGTTCGTCATTTCATTGAACGGAATCGGTCAGAATCGTTTGAATATTTATGATCGAAAATGGAAAAATGTTCTAGCGTCGATCATACAGGTTGTGGAGAGAATTTTATATTCTCGATAATTAGTTAATTTTCACATAATTGCACAAAATATTAAACGGCACAGGTGTTATGTAAAAACGATAAGAAGATTCGCTATTTCGAAGAAATTAGTTTCTTTCTCGTCAATTGATTGATTCGATGTCGCGTTTATCAGCAGTCACCAACAATGTTCGTGATATTCAAAAACAAGATTAATTATTGCAGCGGAAAAACTGTACATTTTATGATATTTTAAACTAAATGAGGAAAAAGTTCGTCATTTCATTGAACGGAATCGGTCAGGATCATTTGAATATTTATGATCGGAAATGGAAAAATGTTCTAGCGTCGATCATGCAGGTTGTGGAGAGAATTTTATATTCTCGATAATTTGTTGATTTTCACATAATTGCACAAAATATTAAACGGCACAGGTGTTATGTAAAAACGATAAGAAGATTCGCTATTTCGAAGAAATTAGTTCCTTTTTTCGTCAAGTCATTGATTCGATATCACGTTTATCAGCAGTTACCAACGATGTTCGACATTATCGAAAACAAGACTAATTATTGCAGTGGAAAAACGGTCCATTTTGTGATATTTTAAACGAAATAAGGAAAAAGTTCGTGATTTCATTGAACGGAATCGTCCAGCATCGCTTGAATATTTATGATCGAAAAGGGGAAAAATGCTCTAATGTCGATCATAGAGTTTGTCATCTCACAGCAAGCCAAAACAGCATAGTCTTCACAAAAAGAGAATTTTATATTCATGATTTTTGAGCAGCATGACCATCCGCATGACAATTAACGCAGATGAATAATCCAGAACCCTTAAACCTCGAATTTCCGTACGGAATTTTACAGAATATTGAAGTGTACATGTGTTATGTAAAAACAATAAGAAGATTCTCTATTTCGAAGAAATGTTTCTTTTTTCGGCAATTGATTGATTCGATATCGCGTTTATCAGCAGTCACCAAGAATGTCCGAGACATTCAAAAACAAGACTAATCATTGCAGTGGAAAAACGGTACATTTTACGATATTCAAAACGAAATGAGGAAAAAGTTCGTGATTTCATTGACCGGAATCATTCAGAATCGTTTGAATATTTGTGATTGAAAATGGGGAAATGCTCTAGTGTCGATCATACAGTTAGTCAACTCGCAGCGAGCCGATACAGCAGATCCCTCGCAGAAAGAGAATTTTATATTCACGATAAATTCATGATTTTCCAGTTGCACGACCGTCCACATGGACATTAACGCAGATGAATAATTGAGAACCCGTGAAACTCGAATTCCCGTACATAATTTCACAAAATAGCAAAATGTACAGGTGTTATGCAGATTCATAGGCGTCTCGTATTCCATTTGGGTGGGACATCGAATTTCCCACCATTAACAACGCTCTCCGTTTCAAACCAAGGGACTGGCAAAGGCTAGTGTAACACTGTTATCATATATTAATCGTAATTATGATGTAATGGCTCTAATGGACCAAACGGATGGAATATACACAGCTGTTATCTTTTCTCTATGGGGCGAATGTACGTGTCAATATTAATATCCTGCGTTAATATCTTCCGGTACATCATCATCACTGACTATTCAGTCGTACTGTGGGGTAATGGGGAGGGATGGCGCCGGAATATCTAGATTGATACGAAATTACTTCAGTAATTAAAGTCAAAACGGGATTGATTAGTTTTGAGGGATGATGAGAGGGATTTGATCAGACAATCTGCACTTGATCCTGCACTGAGAGAAAAACAAACACGTTGTCAAACAAGTCTTGTTTGGGCCAACAAAATCGCTAGTTGAAAATTGCCAAAAAAGAATTTGTTTGGTTGGAATTTGAAAGTCTGAAACATGAATAATTGTTCTGCTTTCGACAGCAACGAAATATTTGGCTCAAGAGGCGGATAATTAACACCGGACGGTGCCTTTTCAGGATGAAAATATCTCATATAGAGGAAAATTTATCAACGAATATTTTATCCCTAAGTTACAAGATTGCTATCATATCATTATTAATGTTTCATTTAAGGGTTCATTTCTTGTCTGTGATTATTAGACAGCCGAAACGAAAAACTACTATCCCTTGTTTCGGATGAAACAAAGATTTTTCGGGAGCAAAATACGTATGGGAGTATCGAATAATGAAGGAGTAGTGCTAGAAATGACATTTCTTGCGGGTACAGAGAATGCAATTTTTTTTGAACTACTAAAACTATTTTTGCGACAAAAATTTTTCATTCCGGCGCACTCTGCATGTTTGGCAGAAAAAATCGTGCTTTGATCATTTTCAAAAAACTATTTTCTTCAGACCACACTACAGGTTCAACCATTTTCAGTCATCAAATCATGAATATTCAGAGTCATTCAAATTACATTCTGCACAGAAGGATTTTTTTAAGCATTCGTTGTTTATAAATAAATAATTGCCATTGTGTAAACTGTCGGAAACCTTATTTGTTAAGCATTACATGGATTTCTGGTAAAATTCTGAATATGAATAAATTTGTTACTCGAATTTGTCGAGTGGGTTGTAGTGATCACGCGGGGAGTGTGTGGCTAACTGGAATTTTGTAGAACGAAAACAAAAAATGGTTCACTCACTATTCGAGTTTTATTCTCCATTCTAGAGGAGAAAATAGATTTTTTTTTGTTTAATCGAAGAGGAAAAACGTTCTGGAATTTCCTTTTCTATGTTATGTTGTCGTGTTTTTCCCTCATAACAGCAATGGAAATTGTAACGAAAGGAAGGGAATAAGAAGGGAATAATGTCGTAATTTTATGCATACGGAGCCTGTTCCAGCATTAGTGATAANTCGTGCTTTGATCATTTTCAAAAAACTATTTTCTTCAGACCACACTACAGGTTCAACCATTTTCAGTCATCAAATCATGAATATTCAGAGTCATTCAAATTACATTCTGCACAGAAGGATTTTTTTAAGCATTCGTTGTTTATAAATAAATAATTGCCATTGTGTAAACTGTCGGAAACCTTATTTGTTAAGCATTACATGGATTTCTGGTAAAATTCTGAATATGAATAAATTTGTTACTCGAATTTGTCGAGTGGGTTGTAGTGATCACGCGGGGAGTGTGTGGCTAACTGGAATTTTGTAGAACGAAAACAAAAAATGGTTCACTCACTATTCGAGTTTTATTCTCCATTCTAGAGGAGAAAATAGATTTTTTTTTGTTTAATCGAAGAGGAAAAACGTTCTGGAATTTCCTTTTCTATGTTATGTTGTCGTGTTTTTCCCTCATAACAGCAATGGAAATTGTAACGAAAGGAAGGGAATAAGAAGGGAATAATGTCGTAATTTTATGCATACGGAGCCTGTTCCAGCATTAGTGATAATCTCTTCGTTTCGTACATTGAAATGTATTAAGCGGGTAAGATGCCACTGGAATGAGACTTGAGTAAAAGTTTTACGAGACGCCAACAGGCATTCCACTCACATTCAGCTAATTGTGGTGGGAATAATGCGAACATACGGTAGTGGTCACACAGCCCTAGGGCACAACTGCAGCTTTATAGCTCGTGCTTTATGGCTAATATCAAAGGTGGAATGAATTTTTTTTTCATTCCAGAGGGTTGTTTCACAACTTGTAGAGTCCAATGGAGGATTTTTTCTCATTGAAACGAGTGCTCGAGTTTCAGTTTTCGGGATTAATATTGAGGAGTTTATTCGGAGCGGGAATTTATGGAGGGAGAGAGAGAGAGAACGAACCTTTTTATGCGGATATATTTAATGTAGATTTTTTACAGTCGTCAGCTGACGCAACCACTTCCATTTCCGAAAAGAACCCTCAGTGAAGTGAAAAATGCTGCGATGTGAAACTTCCTTCCTGACATTTACTCACGAAAAAATTCTACATTCAGGGGACAATGTAGATAAATTCGAAACGGATATTTCTGAATCCCTGGGGACAACTGTTGAAAGCACCCGTTAACTCTTTGTGAAGAGTTGGCGCCCTGAAATTTTTTAGGATTGGGGATGAATATTCTTCGGGTTTCTTCATGAAGAACAAAATCGCAGTTTACTTCATTGGGATTGATCGCGGTTAGTTTAAGGCGCCCCGTTCGAAGAAGCTAGATTATTGAATTTATCTGGAATTTATATAGGGGAGGATGGGGCAAAACGGTCCCCCTTCAATCTTCAATATTTTCCGATTCAATAATCCGATTGGGATGAGTTAGAGCTCGTTTTGAAGAATGAAAAATTATCTTCAAAATGAAGTTGAAACTGGGAATTTTCACAATGTCATTCACAAGTTATTGACAATTGAAGGGGGGCCGTTTTGCCCCACCCTCCCCTAGTTTGTTTACAATTACAGGTGGATTATCTATGAATTTTTCTGTAATTTTTTTATATTTTCTTCTCAAGTTAGTGCTTGAGGAGATTACACTTGTGGAGATTTTACTGTTTGAGAGGAGGCTGAGTCACTATCTGCACTGGTAATGTAGTTTAATTCTAATTTGGAAAATTGTCATAAGCGTCTATGTATAAGACATTAATTTTACTGTTAAAGGAAGATTACTGAGTTTTAAAATTTGGGGGCCAAAGCAGTGAGATTTATCATGCATTGAAGATCGATTAAATGGAAAAAAATAAATTGTTTATTATTCATTTTCCCCGTAGACAGAGGTTGTTTTTAAAATTTTTGAAAAAAAATGCACAATAACAATTACGAGTTTTTTTTTTTTATTTGACTCCTATACAGCTAATTTCGTTTGTTTTCTCAAATAAAAAAATTGCACACTGTACGTAAAATAGCTAAAAAAATGATTCTCAAAATATTGAAAATATATTCAATTTTTTATATTGAAAATACAATTTTTTTTATTGAAAAAAACGAAATTAGCTGTGTAGCCGTCGAATTAGAAAAAAAAGCTCGCAATTGTTATTGTACACAATTTTCAAAAATTTTGAAAAAGAAAAACCTCTGAAGCTCAAAATATGCATGCACTGGACTTCTTTAAACGTTTTAAGTGTCTACGGGGCAAACGAACAATGAACAATTAATTTTTTAATAATATTGAATTGTCAATTCGCGATGTCAGCCTAGGTCTTTCCCAAATTCGTTTTGTTTAATATTTATCAACGAATTTTTTATTTTATTTATTTTTCGATTATCTTTCATTTCCTGGTTTTCAGAGCCTGAGGACGATTAAATATCAATCGAAACATCGCGAATCGACAATGAAATAATACTGTCCACTCATTTACTTCCATTCCCGCCTGATTTACATTTGCTGATGATAAATATGGACATGAATCACAACATAAACTTCAACCATAATTTAGTAAAGGACGAATGTGCTCTAAAAATTTCGAATAAATGTCAAATTTTAACTATAATCGAATAAATGTCAAATTTTAATTAAGTTTGAATTTTACAATTGTTCAGCAAACGTAAAAAATATTACAATACCCAAGATGAACCCAGCTGCATTTAAAACCTATGAAAACTGCGTAAAATCAACAAGTAAAAATGCTCTTTAGCACCGCCTAGCGCCTTTCATTGTCCATTTCCCGACTTCAATTCAAATTCTCATCGTTTAATCGAGACGATGAAACCCCCTTCCTCCATCCAACATTCCACCATGTACATTTCTCATTAAATATTGCTTTAATTTGCATGAAAATTCAAAGAGACTTTCAACACAAATGATTATAACGACCCGTTGTTATAATCCTAGCGACTGATGTTAACTACTCGCTCATCCTCGTCGAGGAAGAGGCTAATTGGCAAGATGAGTACAGAGCGTATCCACCGATTCCGAAAATAGTTGGTCTCTCCCTCTCCTTCCCCCGCTCTCATTGTCACAATATGCATGCGATATTCAGCCTTTGATCTCCCTGCAAAATGAGGCAGGAGGAGGCTCAATGGCTGGTTTGAGTTTCGAAACTTGTATTAAGCTGAATATAATACAATGGTGGGTTTCTCCATTAATCCAGCGATAAATACATTGTTACCAATTTCATCAGAAGCCCCGACTGTTACCCACTACATCATATGTACACTGATACTGATCCAGGGAGCGTTACGCCCAGGAAACCTTGTCGACCCTGGCAATTATTAAATGGAGAGGCGAGGGAGATATGGTAAAGTTGAGACTGAGGGAACTATGGGAGGGTTCAGGGGGTCAAGGAATTATTCTCACGTGTGTGTTTGACTGCATGAATTCAACTGCATGGACATAAAGGATCGTGGAGAGTAATTGGAGGATATTCGAGTGTTTTGCAATCGCACGTTGAGAAAAAGAAATAGTTTTGCCAAGTATTCATTTAATTGAGAGAAGTATTTGGTTTTTTAACAGCGTATTTCTCCAGTCGAGTCATCCCTAGGCAATATCCATTAGGTCTCAATTATGACAATTATATTGTTCTAGAAGATGGTCATGTAAGGTATGACCTTGAGTAAACTCCCTCAATAATTATCAACATTGGAAAATTAATCGAAATTCTTGCTTCATTGTTAGAAAAAAATGAATTTTCATGGACAGTTGACTACTAATTTTCAGAACAGTGACAGCGAATGCGATTTAGGGAAAAAAAGACGTGAAATTTCAGGGTTCACTGAAAATTCAGTAAAATTCCTGAATTTTAAGCAGCATAAAGACGAGAATTCCTTAATTTATTTGAATTTTCAATCTAATATAAATATTCAGTGCCAAATTAAATAGAATTTACAGTGAAATCTGAAATTTCATTATTTTTTCCCCTCAATCGCATTTGGTGTCACTGTCCTGAAAATTCAAGAATACACGGAGAGAAATAGTAAAAATTACGGAACAATTCACGTAAGCCGCAGTGGGGAATCGTTTTCCGGCGATTTTTATAGGAATAGAAGAGAAGAAATCTGAAACGTTCAGTGAATTTTCAAGTTCATCACCGAAGAAAGTAACGAAATTGTCACGTAATTTTTCCCGAAGAAGTAAAATCTTACAGAAACTTCCCGACTTATTATGCGTCCAAAAACAAAAATTCTTGAACGTTCTACAATTTTTATGAAGCTGGTGAGTTATTTCTATGTTCCATTCTGTAAAATTTCTCAATCGTTGGGGAAAAATTACGGAACGACTTGTTGTCCCCACAGCGGTCAGTCATCAGACGGCTGGTTAATTTTTACGGAACAAATCGTAGAATTTACGTGGCGATTCATACAATTTCAGTTCCGACTCACACTTTTTATTGAATTTTACTTCCCTCGCGGATTACGTTTCCAAACGTAATTTTTACATTTTTTTCTGGCAATTTTTACTGAATTTTTCTCTCCGTGTATATTCATCGGAATTTTCTGGCTTTCTATTCATTTTCAAGGAAAAATGAAACTGAAATTTACAGTTTTCTTTGATTCTTCGACGAAATTCTGAATTTTCAATTACGAAATTCCTTGCAATTTCCGTGGTAATTAAATTCGATAAAAATTTCCAAAAAGTGTACCGGAAAATTCAGACAAAAATTTTCAACAGTGTGGAAATCAGTGACATACCCCTGAAAATCAAAACGTTTATTCTCTCTCTATTATACTATGAAATATGACCAAACTCCCACAAGTAAATACAAAATTTTGAGCAAAAAACTTTTTCCCACTTTTTTTCCATCCAAATCCCTAAAAATTCTGTCTCGTTTATGCTAGTGTCACGTAATTTCTCTCAAACTCCCCTCTGCTACCCTGCACAAGATCAATCCAGTGTTCGAAACGAGAGCCAACAAAAAGCAGTATAAATTTTTTGCCCCCCATCTGCTCCGGTAACTTCAATTTATCCCTCAAAAAAACGTCATCGCCAACATTACAAAACTGAGGATTGAGAGTTGCTGAATGATACTCGACGAGACTCCCGTCTTATTTATGATTGTTCCAACAGGGTGTACCTCCATGCCAGGATTAATTGGCAGTATGAGTAAAAGGGGATTCATTAGATCGGGTTTTAGTGATCGTCCATGGATCAGTGTTTCAACTCAATGGTCGACTGTTATTTTCTAGTGAGAGAAGAGACGTGTGCGCGATTGCAATTCAGAATAAATAAAATGAGAGAAAAGACAATAAATAAATGAGTTGAATCCAGAGGTTGTGGTACGATTCCAGTGAGGAAGATAAAAGCAAATCAAGAAAGGCGGAGGGAGAGTTGAAGAATCGGTAGAATGACGGAATGGCGGAGGGGTGGGGGGAGGGGTGAGTCTTGACTGGCAGTCTCCACGGATGTCTCGTTTACCATAATACGAGTGTCCAGTGGAGAAAACTGGAGAATCGACGTGCACAGACGGGGTTGACCGTCAATCATTTTTTCATTTTTGCCATTTATCCAGGCCTACACGGAAAAATTTATAATTTGAAAAATATATTTAAAAAATATCTTAAACTAACCCAATTTATATAAAAAAAATATACGAAATATATATTTTACATATTTTTTATATATTCGTTATAAATTTGACATATATACGGAATTGGCCCATATTATATACTAGAAAAGGAATGCGCGCTTCGCGTGCTCATACTTAAGGTAGTGGTTCATTGTACATTTTATCCTTTCATTTATTTTTGAAAATAATAAAAGTAACAATCAACAATCAAAGGAACATATAATTTAATGTCACATTTCTGCCATGACTTTTTGCTTCATGTCACAAGATTGTTCCATAAAGTATCTAGAACAGAATCCATTCATTAGTTCAGTAGCGAAGCGGTAAACCGGGTTAAGTCTATTTCGACCTTTGACTAGTTTTTGACGAATATCTCGGAACCTAAAAGAGATAGAAAAATTTTTGTCACGACCTTTTTTGTAGAACCAATTAAGGGTTATAAAAAAGGTTATAAGAAAAATTTTGCTGTGTCTCTTAGATTCTAAGATATTCATCAAAAATTGGCCAAAAGTCAAAATTGACTTAACCCGGTTTACCGCTTCGCTACTGAGTTAATCTTTGCTGAAAATCCTGGATTATACAAATCTTTTCTTATCTCTTTAAAAAAAGATATTTTTTCAATTTTCTATTTATATATATATTAATATATAATAAATAATATATGTATACAGCCCGGTTGCACCAGCTCCGGGTAACCAAAACGTCAGATAAGAAAAATAAGTAAATTTGGATGTTCGATGGATGATTTTAACCGGGAGAGTATCTCAAATTTATCCCAGTAACAAAAAATAAAACTTAATCCCAAGGTTAAATCAGTGTTAATTTAAATATAAATAAATAAAAAATTATTCTTCGGGTCAAATATTGAAAAATTATGACTTCTACGATATAATTGACCCCGAGGATAAATTTTACTCTGGGGTTTATTCGGCTAACAGGGCTTGATGCAACCGGGCCTATGTATAAAAAACTATATTCAGAAAATATCTTTCTAAAAAGGAATATAAAACAAAGATTTGTATAATCTAGGATCTTAAACAAAGATTATCTTTATTCCTAGGCTTAAGGTTATCCCTGGCTAAATAGATTGCTGACAAAAAAGGTGACACCAATTTTTAATAGAGGATTTCTTAAATATATTTTTTGATGGGGGGGGGGTCTTCGATTTTTTTTTCAATCATCGTCGTTTGACGTGCTCATCGCGGATCTTATCCCTCCGAGTTTAGTTACTCAAGAAATTTTAGCGCGCTCCGCTAAATACCATTCGTCGGCGAGTATTCTCCTACCTTTACCCTTCCCTTCCTTCTCTTTTCTCTCGTTTAACCGAACCTCCACGGTGTGCCCCCTGTGCAAAATCATTCTTCCACTCCGTGGAAGGCGAAGAACGCCGGCAGAAGTTCCGCCGGAAACTGTACTCCCGAGTACTCGGGTATTTCTCCCATTTACGCACGTGTTCAAGTGGAGTAAAACAATTTGAGGGGATTTTTTTTTATTTCACTGCGAGAGATTCGACGAGTGATTGTGGAAAATTTGTGAAGGAAATTTTTTGAGTCAATTGTTGGCCGCTATTTTTTTTCTCTGTGTGTGTTTTTTGTCTCACGTTTTGGTTCAATTTAATTTAATGAATTTTCCATTGGAGAAAATTGCTAATCGAGACTGTGTATAGTGTTGCTTTGTTCCTTCTTTTTCATCATTCTACGTGATGCGAATTCGTGCTGGCTACGGACTTTTAAAAGTTCTGCGGGAAATGATCAGAGTCGTGTGCAGTGGCCATGTGTATATGTGTGAGACTTGCGTACATGTGCTACTCCAATGGTATTTTCCAGGAGCTTAATTCGTAGCCTCCTGTACTATCGGCTTTTCAGGTGGGTTTCTCGCTATAGTATATCCCTCTTCTCTCCTTTTTTCCCCCTTCATTTCGTCTTTTTTCTCCCCCACTGGGCGAGTGGTTCAAAACTCGCACGTGCTGAAATAGTTTTCCACGTGTTTTTTTTTCTTTTTTTTCTTTATTTTATCGTTAACTAATGAACCTGTCGACGATACAAAAAGGAGGATAAAACTAATGAAATAAGTTTTGCAAAACTTTTCCCTATGTTTCAGTTAAATTGGGCCATCTATTTGAGTCCCTTTTCTCATTTGTAGGAAAAATGGGCAATTTAAATAGGGGGAAATTTTGCGAGTGAATTTTTTTATCATTGTTACTTCCATTTTCATATTTTTCTAGAATGATATCGATTCCTAGTGAAATATTCGCTTTCGTTTAGTAATCGTCACAGAGAATTTTTTTTTAAACTGAAAAAAATATACTTGAAATGAGGGGTAACCTCAATTGAGGGATGGGTATCTCAATTCAAAGGTGATTCTTTTGCATCAGGCCGAGTTGTAGCAAGCCCTTTTAAGTGTAATATAAGGGTCAGGCACTAAGTGTCAGAATATAAGGGTCAAAAAGTGGACGTTAAAAAATGAGGGTCAGATATTAGAGACGAAACATTAGGGTCAGAATATTAAAGTAAAAAAAGTAGGTGTCAGGCAATGAGGGTCTAAACATAAGTCATATATTATGCTTGATCACCGCTTTTGCCCTTTATATGACCCTCATCGCCTGATACCCACTTTTCTTACTTTTATATTCTGACCCTAATTATCTGACCCTCTTTTTCTAACCCTAACATTCGGACCCTCATTCCTTCACTTTTACATTCAGGCCCTCAGTTTTTGACTCTAACATTTCGACCCCCATTTTTTAACCTCCACTTTTTGACCCTTGTATTCTCACACTTAGTGTCTGACCCTTATATTACACTTGAGAGCGCTTGGTACAACCCGGGCTGATACGAAATAATCATCCTCGAATTGAAACACCCATCCCCCATTCAATACTTGAATTAAATATATTTTAATCTTGAATCAGGTTTATGCATATGCTTGATTCTAGTATAAAATATATTCAATTCAAGTATATTTTTTATCCGTACACTTTCACGAACATGTCACTGATTTCGAGCAGTGAGATTTAGTGACGGATTCCAAAAAATTAGAGATGGCCCTAAAATTACTAAAATTTTCCTGGAAATTAGTGAATGTCACTGGAAATTCGTGATAATGTCAATAAAAATTGATGACAAAAATACTGGTTTTCAGAATACTACACTGTTTCACAATCGCAAATTCCTAATAATTGAGGAGAGATTTTTGAAAATCCACCCCCAATGAATCCTCCCTGGCAACTGTGGGAATATTCGTTACGACTAGTAAAAACCGATTCTTAGGAATATTCAAACAAATTCGATTTTCTATAAATACATTAAAATATTTCCTGTGGAGAAAAATGAATGCAGAAAAATGCAGAACAGAAATATAATAACAATTTCTCTCTGAATGCGTCAATTCTGGAGACCGTCAAGCAAAATTCGATCTTCTAGTGCCGGAAAAAATACCGCTGTCCACATTTTAATTGTCACCCAAAGCTCCAAATGACAAAAATAATCCCAGTTAAATCGGGCGATGCATTCGAATCCTCTTTTTCTCCCCCACGCGAGCAAAAAAATTAACAATTTAATTATATAAAAAATTCTGCTACTGAATTTTTTCGCTAAAAATCATAACCACCAGAATTTTTGGACCCATTGCCGGTGAAATTCGCGGCATGAATGAGGCATGAGATGAATAATATTCCCTCAAAAAGAATGATGAAAATTGAATGGATTCCCAGCGATGTACGCACCATTGGTATTCCTTTATCTATTTCATATGCTCGTTTCTCTTATAAGATCTCTCTCGCTTTTGTTCCACCTTTATCCTCCCCCTGTCCCCCTCGCTCTTATCCCTCTACAGTTGCTCTCAAATGGTTTCCTACCCAGCAAAACCAATCCCAGCGGGTTCCGCAGGACGCAAATGCCAAAGTAGCGAAGATTGAGGATTGACGGTAGTTGCGGACTCGTGCATTTTCGCTTTTCCCTGTGTGACGATGCGATAACGCGACCAACGAAGATAGAGCGTTTACTCTGTTCCAGGACTCTTGCACATCAACAGAATTCTACTACTTCCCCTCCACCCCATGCACCCCCCGCGCGGTCGGTGGCTCGTTTTGCGCGGGGTTTGAAACTTGTCTTATTGGGCTGCTTCTGTATCCTCATTCCGCATTTGCTGCCTCCTTCCTTCCGTTACACTTGACGAACCAGAGAATTGCCGGAGTAACGGTGACTCTGACTTTATCTTTATTGTTGCCAGGTACAGCATTATTGCAGTGTTATTGGTGTTATCAGTGATCATCTGTGAAATTGAATTGTTGGAGGTTGGAGGACATTTGCAGATGTCGATAGAATGTTTTTTGTATTTTATTCTGTAGTGGCTTTTTTATGCGGGATTTTTAGCGAGTGGAGCCGTCTGCTGCGGGCACGTGGGACTGTGAAGATAGTCTTAGTCTGCACTGAGAGAAATATCGTCGTAATATCACAAAACTAAATTCTTGCGCTAAATATCTCATCTCTTGAGGATAAATTTCTTGGGATAAAAATTCCGGATGTGTCGGACAATGTCAGATTTCGGTGGAGTGTTCGTGACAAGAAATCGGGTTTTTCGTGTCAGAAGATGAGAAAATGACTAAAAATACTAAAAGCTTCGATTCAGTGAATCATGACTCAGAGACTTTCATTTTGAATGAATAGCGATTTTATGTAGAGGAAAATGTCTAATTATTAAAAAAATTTAACCGTCGCTTACGCTCAATCGCTTTGAGTTCGAGGGAAAGCAATATCTTCTTTTCCTCCTGTCAAACTTCTCTCATTTCGAAAAAAGACATCATCTTGTCATTCAGTAAGTTCCTCCTTAACCCGAAGACCACCGATCTCATCTATGCGATGCTTTTCGCTCAAGAAATGATTTTTGTGACATTATGTCGATTTTTATTTCAGTGTAATGATTTTCAGGGGTGGAAGGATGTCAAGTGTTCATAGTAGTGTTGAAAATTTTTGACTGAAATTTGCTGGTACATTGAAAAAAAAATTCTTAATATGTAGACCATATTTACTTGAGAGAAGTAACTTATTTTGAATCGCTCCAATCTCAGAATATTTGCGTTTCACGGGACTCGAATAAATTCCCAACATGATTACATTACACATCGAAACATTGAAAGTGCATTAAAGAAATCATGAAAACAATAAATGCTTGAAGATCGACGTTCTTCTACGCGATTTGAGTAAATTCATTTGCGAGAAAATCATACTTTAGTACAAGAGTATTTGGAAGCTTGTTCCTCTCTTAAAATGATTTAGATATATATCCACTGTTGAATGAATGATATCCCACTCATTCATTCCAGAATAATTGCATGAAACCAATAACACCAGGACCTCCATTAACAACTAAACTTCGATAATCGATAATCATAATAAAGTACTCTATAAATTACCTACAATGTCAAATGTTTCAGAATGTTAGCAAATGTTCTGAACCACTCAGATGTAATTTCACAGTTGAATAAATGATATCTCACTCACTGATCCCAGAATACTTCCGTGAAACCAATGAAATCAGAAAACCCGTTAAGATTTAAACTCCAATAATCGACAATTATAAGAGTTAAAGAACCCCATCAATAACTAAAAATTTATTCAGTAGTAATAGAGGAGCTGGTGCGTGTACCGCCCACCTAAGGGAAATGAGTCTTTTTTCCAACCTCGCACTCTACAAGGAGTCATAAACGGTTAGAATGGGTTCTTCGACGTGTTTACTCGAAGATATGAAAAGGACATATTTTTGATTAACATTAAATATATTTAATTATGTAATGCAATTGCCATCGGCCAGTGAGCGATGGAATCGAACTTTGAGGGTAATACCGCCCGGCGTGCGTCCAATACCGCCCGCCTTGTTTTGATGACTTTTTTGAGCAATGCAGACCAACTGTTATAATTTTTCCTATTTTCATCCTTCGTTTCCATTCTTTGGCTCCATTTTGAGAAAGATTTCACGTGAATAATAATAAATTATCCTGAATTTACCCGATGTTCCAGTGGCCACCGACTACCCCAAACAATCGAGCTGTCACTCGACCGCCCTCTAGCTGCAGAGTTTAGCAGCCCTATAGAAACCCTGGGCGGCATTACCCACAAACTCTGGGCGGAATTACCCACGAACGCGGAGGCTGATGAAATAGCCAATAATAACTGATGTAGATGTTTTTCTGCTATCGAAAAGGTCGCAATGGATGTGGAAATGTATAATGAACATATATTTCGCACTCCAGTCAATTATGGACCAACTGGAAGTTTGAAAAATCTCAAATTCTGGGGTCGAAATATTTGAAGAATTCGGTAGGAAATGATTTGCATTTTTTTAACCGATGTTTCCATGGTAGAAAATTAAAAATTTGTGTTGAAATTACTTGTTGTTTTCAAATACTTGCATAATAAAAAAAAGAAAAAATTTTTCTCTCTGCCAATCCTGAGAAATACGGGTGGGCGGTATTACCCGCTGGGCGGTACGGGCAGAGTGTCGATTTTCACAGACTAGAAAAGGAACGCGCGCTTCGCGCGCGCATACTTCGGCTAGTGGTTCATTGGATTTTTTATCCTTTCATTTATTTTTGAAAACAATAAAAGTAAAATAAACAATCAAAGGAACGTATCATTTAATGTCACGCTTCTACCATGACTTTTTACAGCTAGAATTATATTATTTCATACTAAATAATTGCTTCTTGTCACAATATAGTTAGATTGTTCCATAAAGTATCCAGAGCAGAGTCCATTCATTAGTTAATCTTTGCTGAAGATCCTGGATTGTACAAATCTTTTTTTATCTCTTCAAAAGAAGATATTTTGTCAATTATCTATTTCTATCATAATACATAAATACATATATTTATTTTTAAAAAATATTCAGAAAATATCTGTTTAAAAAGGAATATAAAGCAAAGATTTGTATAATCTAGGATCTTAAGTAAAGATTATCCTTGTTCCGAGGCTTAAGGTTATCCCTGGTGAAATAGATTGAAAAATTTTCCAGCAAAACTTGAGACTCCATTCTAATTTGTCGTGATTCATTCTCGACTAACACTCAACGATGATTTTCAACAGATT
Organism: Diachasma alloeum; assembly: GCF_001412515.2. NCBI lineage: Eukaryota > Metazoa > Arthropoda > Insecta > Hymenoptera > Braconidae > Diachasma > Diachasma alloeum. The sequence goes on along the minus strand of NW_021683643.1, from coordinate 53,369 downwards.
TTTCCCCCGTCAAATGAATCAGATATTCACTGTTGAATAAATACTTCCGTGAAACCAATGAAATCAGAAAACCCATTAAGATTGAAACTCCAATAATCGACAATTATAATAAAGTACCCCATAAATTACCAAAAATTTATGCAAAGATAATTTGAGTTAATTTCAAACTATCTCTCATCGAGATAAGCCACTTGCAAATACCAACTGTGCACTTTACGGAGGCAATATAAGTAGATGATAGAACTCGATTTCACTTTGGGCTTCTCTTTGTACCATTGGCTACAGTATATCCGCCATTGAATTTGCATTCACCGACTATTTAATGATTTGATCGGTGAGTCCAGAGGGGGAGGGGCGGGGGGAGGGGGATTTAATTTGAGAATTATACGTTTAATCGACGCCTCTCCATCGATACCCTTTCTTCGTCATTTGCGGGACGAGTAAATATTCATTAAGCGCTTCCTCCTTTTTCCCTCACCTCTCCCTCGCCACTTTGGCAGTGTCCTCTCCCTTGGTGCTACTGAACCTCGCGCGAGCCAACCTCTCATTTGCATATCACAATCAACGTCATATCATTTGCGAAACTCTCTTACCACCAGTGGAGAGACCTTATTTTAATTCCGAGGTGGAACTTACGGGGACTATCCATTGGCTACTATTCCAGATTTCAATGGTTTTAATTTTTTTTCAGACAGTCTTCTCAATCTCATTATTTTAATGCAGAGAATGAAAGTTTCTGGATGGGGAGGCAATCCTGGAGAAAAATTGCGAAAAGAATACTGAATTTTTCTCCGCTGATGACTCAGGAAAATTTACTAAACGCGAGGGTAATTTGTGAGGAAAGTGTATTGAACATTTATTTCATCCAAGATTATTCTGTGAACGTGAATGACTGATCAATATTGCATCTGTGTGGGAATTTTTCTGTGACGGAGAATGATTTTTCGTCCGTCCCCATGTCCTTCATCTCGGTGCCAGAAAGAATTCCCTAGCGGTGCGGAAAATTTGACTATACAGGGAACAGTAATTTTTGCACTCACAAAGGTAATTTTTTACTAGATAAAGCGTAGAATATTCCCCCCAACAGTATTTTTTATTGAAAAACATTTCGCCGAGATTTCTAGATAATTTTCCTTCAACTTTTCTCTCCGCGAATTAAATAGAAATCATCAGGTTTTTTATACTGAAAAAGGAGTTGATGGAATCAGAATTTTAAAATACCAGAAATCGTCTTCAAATTAACAACAACACAGAGGAAGATATCACTGATATCCAGAGATATGTCACTGATTTCTTGGTGACACTGTTAGAAAATTACTCTTGAAATTTCAAGGGTAAACGCTTGAAATTTTTAACAACGACCAAGTTACATGAAATTTCTGTATATTCTGTATATTCTTCATTGACGAATCAGTTAATTTCTTGAATATTCACGTAATTCTCGATTTTCAGGTCCATACGGCACTGAAATACCTTGAAAATTTTGAAAATTCAGGATATAACTTTTCTGAATTCTCAATCTATTAAAAATTGAAGTGTATGTGATGTTCAATTTTCAAGAAGAGTTTGGAAATTCAAGCTTTCATTGAAAAATCAATGATTGTTCACATGGAAAACCCAATTTTCTTTTATTGACAAGATGAACGAGAGATTTAGATTTAATTCAGATTCAAATTCAGAGATTAAAATTCAGATGAGGTCGTGACTGAAATTTCAAGAAATTTCTAACAGTGTAATCTATCCCCAATTACCGGTCATCCTGGACATTAACTGGAATAATCTCGATCATCAGTGACTTCCATCACTGAAATTCGGTGGTAGATGTCTCAAAGCTAATGACAAAATAACGAAATTTCAGAATTTCCATTCGTTCAGTTCCACAATGACGAATCCCTAATAATCGTTGATAGATTCCTGAAAATCAGTGACATGTCCCTGGAAATCAAAACTTTCTTTCCCAGTGAACATTCTCAATGTGAGAATAATTTCTCCGCCGTCCCCAAATAGATTCCTTCCATGTCAGCCAGACGTTTTGCGTCACGTAATACAACCCAAACGACATGCAAAACATTTAGGGAATTCCTATGAAAAAATAATTCCCGAGTTTTCACCCAGACTTGTATGTTGTACTCGACTCGCTGGAGGCAGATCGATTGAGCGATTAATCAAAGCGAGGGTCGCGCTCAATTAGCCGGCATCGAGCACCTTCGACGAGAGCGGGGTACCTTCAATTAATTTATTGCACTCGTACAGCACCCTCTTCTCCTCCATCGCTCGTTTTTGTCCTCTTTGTCCATAATTTTTTTTTTTTCACCTCTCCTACTCAGCAGGGCACTACAGCGTACCATGCACTCCAGCAATAATTAGCAATTGGCTGGTGGGTAACGTGAGAGAGTTTACACGTCGCTTTCCATCTCGCTAAATAATTCACGTGCCTCTTTCTCTCCTTGGTATTCCTCGGCTTAACGATCATTAGGTATGATCATTTGTCATGGTTAATCATGTTTTCACTTAATTTCATCGTAAAGTGGGCGAATAAAATCAAATAAAAGAGGGGATTCTCGTCTTGATGATGAAAAAGCGATTTTCTTAATTTCAGAAAAGGAAAATTCACAAACTCATTTAAAAACTGTATACACTGTTCAATTTTTTTTAAGTTTAGGTAATAGCTGCATGTGAGTTTGCAATGTTGTGGGATTTCTACTTGCCTTGAAAATTCACAAATTTGAGATGTTCAAATTTTAATGAGAGCCTGAATTTTCAAACTCACTGGGAAAATTAAATATTGGATCTCATTCAATTTTCAATGAAAATAACAATTTTGTCGAACATTTGATAAACACTTCATGATTTTTTGCTTGAAATTTTAGGAGTAATTTTCTGCACTTATAGAATTTTCAATGAGTGAATTTTCTGATAGAATTCCAATCGAATTTTCAATTAATTGAACTGAAATGTCCAGTTTCCATTGATTTTTTTCATCATATTGTGAGTTTTTTTCAAGTTTAGGGGGACTGATATCTAATAACAATTCCCTAGAAGTGTACCGGACGATTCAACCAAGAATGTTCTGTGTAAAATCCTGGAATTGTCCATCAAATAACAATTTCTTTCGAAGCGTCGCACTATGACAATTTAATCAACGTCGTAATTATTTCTCCATTATCCCCTGAACTTTCTAAAATTAATTACTATCATGGAGATGACAACAATCCTTGAATTTCCTTTGACATGTCAGGAAATCTCATTGAAAAATCAAGTATTTCATTGATTTCCTAAAAATTCGATCAAAAAGTACTGAAATAGTGAATTTTTGAGCCGCAGATTGACGAGAGTTACCTGAATTTCTAAATGGATTGGAAATTCAAAAGTATATTCCCCAGAATTTATCTTATTGCTAATAATTTTTAAGGAATAATGGACCGGAAATCCATAGACGAAATTCCTCTAAATTTGTGAATTTTCTATAACGAAATTTCTCGTTTAATTGGAATTGTCACTTGCTAAAAATTTCCAAAAAGTGTCCCCAGAAGTTCAATCCAACTTTTGAATAGTGTGATAGCGTATTCTAAATTGTGAATAAATTTGTCACCATTTTCTGAAAGCAAAATAGTTTTTGATGTTAAACCGACTAATTGTTCACACAAATCCCATGTAATGCACTGATCTCCCGAGGAAGAAAAACCAGAAGTGGACTGCTTATGCTGCGAGTCCCCTGGCAAAAACTTGTGTCAGCTATTCGCTCTTCTGTCTGTTTCTGCAGTCAGAGTTGTTCTCGGGAGAGCAGTCAGGGAGCTCTACAAGTGCCAGAGAGAATATGTCGCGTCTTTTTTTCACCACCTCTCTTATAAATACACTCACCTTCCCTTCGCCATGCCGCCTTATCTGTCGAAATACTTGCACTGCCTCTGTTTTCAAGTTTTTTATTCTCATGTTTTTGTTGACATTTATACTTTCCGTCGTTTTTCTCCATTCATTCTCTCACGACTGGGCCTCGTCCCTTTATTTCCGGTGCACCCGTTAAATTCACCTCGACGAAACAAAGCAACCGACCTTACTCAAGGCACGGGGATATGAAGTCGTTCTGTGATTACTCCCTTCTCCTCCCCTTGGACTGTTTTTAGATGCTGCATGCATGCCATATTGCGTGCTTGCAATTACTCAAAGTTAAATAATGAAGGGAAAAAGAAATGAGAGAAATAATTGCTGGATCTGGTTGATTTTTAGGAGATCCCAGTCGGACAGTTAGTGTAATTAAATCCATTTAAGAGGGAATATTTTGGCACTCTAATTAGCTTCGCAGAGAAAAAAAGTTCATGGTTTCCAGCACCACGGTACTGAAATCCGGAACGATGATACACTTGAAAATTTTTGTCTGAAATTTCTGGTACACTTTTTGGAAATTTTTCTCGAATTTAATTACCACTGAAATTTCAAGGAATTTCGTCAACGAAAATTTAGAATTTCGTGGAAACATCAAAGAGAACTGTCAATTTCAGTTCCATTCTTCCCTGAAAATAAATAGAGAACCAGAAAATTCTGGTAAATACAGTCTTGAATTTTCAGGACAGTGACACTGAATGCGATTTTGAGTGAAAAAATCATGAAATTTCAGATTTCACTGAAAAATTCTATGTAATTTGGCGCTGAATATGCATATTAGAATGGAAATTCAAATAAATTGAAGAATTTTCGTCTTTATGCTGCTTAAAATTTTGGAATTTTACAGAATTTTCCAAGGGGCTACGCACACCCCATTAGGTACATGATTTTCACGTAATTTCCGCGTTGATTTCGGTGATTTCGGGAAGAAATGAAATCGATGATTTCAAGTGGATCGCGATATGATTTAGTGACTGCAGTTGATTCGAATGATTTCATAGATTCGAAAACAGTCATTTCAGAGGGAATGAAATAATTGAAATCACGATGAATAAAGTTCGTCTCATTCTCTTACAAAACATTCATCATCTTTAGATAACTTCGGCATAATTTCAAGACTCCAGCGTGTTTTTGGAAATGATTTGAGAGAGTTCAATTCACGTGATTTCAGTCATTTCGATGATTTTACATGATTTCAACGTGATTTCGGATTGATTTCATCACAGAGTGAGGCCATGATTTCGGGAGTGAGTAGCCCCTCGGCATTTTCAGTGAACCCTGAAATTTCATGATTATTTTCTGTCCTGAAAATTGGTAGTCACCTGTCCACGAGATTTCATTTTTTTTTCAACAGTGTTGAATCGAGGATAAATACCCAATAAAAATCTGAAAATTCACGGATGCTTCGAATTTTAGAAGTTCTTCTTCACAACTTTAGCGGCAAATCTCCAATAATGCAAACGGAACAAAGAATTTTCTGTTATTCTCGTAATAATTTTTATCTCATTTTCAACGAAATCTGTTGAAAGTTCATCTAAAAGTTATTTTCTACAATTATTTCCTCCAGAACTTCTCATCGATATCACTGACCAATTTGTTTTAATTTTTGAATAAACCGCATGATGATAATAATCCCTATAAATTCCCGATTGTCATAAACTTTCCTGATTAATCGACTACCCCCTCAATAGTCTCGACACATCCTCCGACATCTTTGAAAAGATTAAAAGGCGGATAAAGTTTGCCCAGAGGATGGCATCAAGCCTGTCAGCCTCCCGAAGAGTGCAACGGCAGGAAGTTACCTCTACTCCCCTTACGAGACAGACACTTTGTCCCTTTCCATCTTTGGTAAATGAGATATATCTTGTAAATAAGTTGAAGACTCGACTTAGATTGAAGTAACTAAAAGTTCCGGTCTCTCCGTCTCATCTTATAAATGTGTGTACAGTATATACTGTATACTGAAGAGTTTCTAAAACTTTGGATTAAGATGTTTGATAAATGAGTTGAGGGAAAACCGGATATCCAAGTGGATGAAAATTAAACGAAAATAGGAGGGGTGAGGGTAATTGAGGGGATTATCATGTGCGGTGAATGAAAATATTTAGACATCATGATAGTTGATGATATGGAGAAAAAAAGTGTTGATTTTTAGGGACATATCTCTGATTTTCAGGCATCCATCCAAATCAATCAATTATTAGCGATTCACGGTTTGGAAATTCAACGAGTGTCAAATCCTGGAATTGGGTGATTTTGTTACTAATTTTTAGGGAGATTATCACTAGATTCCAGTGATATTGCCACCAATTTTCCCGAATATTTCACTGATTTTCAAGGACCCACCTCTAATTTTTAGAAAGCTATCAGGAAAGAACAGGTGATCAAGGTTATTCTAGACCGAAGTTTACTGGATTTTTCTTGCTTCGAAAAATCCACTAAACTTCAGGATAATTTGTCCTTAACTAGCAGAATTGATCTGGAATAACAGGTAAAAGTAAACGTACTTAGGTAATAATTGTATACCTCTCATCTCAATTAGCACTCTCCAAATAGTTGACGCAGCTCAATATTTTCACGAGGTAAATCTCCTTGGAGTTCCCGATGAGGATTTACCATGAGTGAATACAGAGCACCCTAATTTTTAGGAATCTATTACCAATTATTGGTGATACTAAACACTTACTAGAACAGCTCTGTTCATCAGCGATTTCTGTCACTGAAAATTATCCGGAAAAAAAATTGTCGAAATCCAGTTCTAGGACTTTTTGACTCTATACAAGGAAAAATGCGAGAGAAACAGTGAATTCTTCTTCTCTTACTTCCAAAACTTCACGGTACTTTGTCCTGAACTAGCAGAATTAATCTGAAATAACAGGTAGGAATGAGCGTACTTAAGCAATAATTGAATAGCTCTCATCTCAATTAGTGCTCTCAAAATAGTTGACGCAGCTCAATATTTTCATGAGGTAAATCTCCTTGGAGTTCCCGATGTGGATTTACCATGAGTGGATACAGAGCGCCCTAATTTTTAGGAATCTATTATCAATTATTGGTGATACTAAACACTTACTAGAACAGCTCTGTTCATCAGCGATTTCTGTCACTGAAAATTATCCGGAAAAAAAATTGTCGAAATTCAGTTCTAGGACTTTTTGACTCTATACAAGGAAAAATGCGAGAGAAACAGTGAATTCTTCTTCTCTTACTTCGAAAACTTCACGGTAGTTTGTCCTGAACTAGCAGAATTAATCTGAAATAACAGGTAGGAATGAGCGTACTTGAGTAATAATTGAATAGCTCTCATCTCAATTAGTGCTCTCAAAATAGTTGACGCAGCTTAATATTTTCACGAGGTAAATCTCCTTGGAGTTCCCGATGAGGATTTATCATGAGTGGATACAGAACGCCCTAATTTTTAGGAATCTGTTACCAATTATTGGTGATACTAAACACTTACGAGAACAGCCCTGTTCATCAGCGATTTCTGTCGCTGAAAATTATCCGGAAAAAAAATTGTCGCAATTCAGTTCTAGGACTTTTTGACTCTATACAAGGAAAAATGCGAGAGAAACAGTGAATTCTTCTTCTCTTACTTCGAAAACTTCACGGTAGTTTGTCCTGAACTAGCAGAATTAATCTGAAATAACAGGTAGGAATGAGCGTACTTGAGTAATAATTGAATAGCTCTCATCTCAATTAGTGCTCCCAAAATAGTTGACGCAGCTCAAAATATTTTCACGAGGTAAATCTCCTTGGAGTTCCCGATGAGGATTTACCATGCGTGAATACAGAGCACCCTAATTTTTAGGAATCTATTACCAATTATTGGTGATACTAAACACTTACTAGAACAGCTCTGTTCATCAGCGATTTCTGTCACTGAAAATTATCCGGAAAAAAAATTGTCGAAATCCAGTTCTAGGACTTTTTGACTCTATACAAGGAAAAATGCGAGAGAAACAGTGAATTCGTCTTCTCTTACTTCCAAAACTTCACGGTAATTTGTCCTGAACTAGCAGAATTAATCTGAAATAACAAGTAGGAGTGAGCGTACTTAAGTAATAATTGAATAGCTCTCATCTCAATTAGTGCTCCCAAAATAGTTGACGCAGCTCAAAATATTTTCACGAGGTAAATCTCCTCGGAGTTGTCGATGTGAATTTACCATGTATAGAATTCTGTGGATACAGAGGGCCTTAAGATGGTTATGGCTGAGTGCAGTGTGTTCGTGTACGGATGAGGGAGCCTCACGAGGCTCTTCTTACCGGCTAATCTCTCATCTTAGATAATACCTGGGTTATATACATGTATACGTAAATACATATATACAATCGAGTGAAACCTCCTCCCCACCACCCAGAATTTGCATTCATGCTCGTGGCCTCGCGGCCACGATGCCGACGATTAAACGGAGAAAGGCAAGGTTAACGGATGAACTTGAGTAGACGTGAAGAGAGCTCGCGAAATGCTAGCAGGAGAATTGCAAATTAATTCAACCGGGTCAAAGGGGAGGGCGAAACCCCGAGAGGAATAAGGGATCGAGGACTGGTAGGTGATAAAAAGGACCGTCTAATCAACCCGAGTTATACGGATGCTGGGGGTATATACTCTGGGATTTCGATTTGATGAGATTTTCCCTCTCAATTCGCCGAGGGAAATTTGCATGGTTTTGGGAATTTATCGGGTGCGACGCGAGCAAAGAGTGACCTCTTATTTTTGAACACATTTTTTGGGGATCAAGCGGATCCAGGTGCGGTGGCTTTTGCGTAATGAAGGGTGAATCCTATTTGAATGCATACCGATAATTAGGCCCTACGGGGCTAGCGCACTGCGGTGGTGGGCAGGCTTAGCTTTGGGAAGCTAAGCAGCGCTGAGCGTGGTCACTAGATGGATGGGTGACCGCGTGGGAACACCTCAGGAAGCAACATTGTTTGGAAAAACTGGAAAGAGCATTTGGGAAAAACTAATGTGCGGAAAAAACGGAATGAAGAAATAAGAAACCGTAAAAACCGAAAGGTACACACAGAAAACGTTGTGCAGATTATCTGCACACTTATCCGGATAGTCTGCACAGCGTTTTCTGTGTGTATACGGGAAATGGAATGTAATGTATGTATGTATGCATATTGATAATTTTTTTTTGGGGGATTAACAATAATTGGGCTTTTGGGTGCTCGATGGAGCTTCATATTTTGGTCTGGTTTTTTTCGCAAACGATGAATGTTCAGTAACAAGTTACGCAGCATTTTTCCCTGAATTTTCCAGATTTTTATTGAGTCTTATGGAATGAAGTGAATTGGAATTCAGCTTCCATTGGTTTTTTCATCAAATTACGAATTTTTCTTTGAATTTCAGTGAGAAATATCAACCGAAAATTCCAACCAATGAAATTTCCTATTTTTTACATAGAATAGTCACATTCTATTCACATTTTTCCATATAAATTAATGTGATTTCCTAAGAAAATGAGCATACATTGTTAGAAATTCTCATCGTAAATTATTTACGATGTAAATTTCTAAATTTTCTAAATTATTACGATTGCGTATTTCATCGGAAATTTTTATCGTATTTCATTTTCACTGAAATTTCGGAAAATCTTATCATTGAAAAATCGCATATTCCATTGATTTTCTGTTCGAATGATCGGAAAATCAATAAAATACTTGATTTTTCAGTCCAATTATTCCGTGAAAATTCAGAAAAATCCGGAAAATTGTGGGAAAAATTGAAAAATCGTCATTTTGTTTCTAAATATTCATGTTCCATTGAAAATTGAATCAAGTTGTGAAATTTTCATCTCACTCCCACTGAAAACTCATGAATTTCCTTGAATTCTACTTAAAAGATGAAATTTCATGACCATTTTTCCACTAAATCAGATTCAATGTCATTCTCATGAGAATTACTATCATATTTTCAGCTATAATACCCCAAGACCTTCAAAATTGCATAGCAACAAGAGGGATGAGTTTTGCAATAAAATCCCTCGTGCTGCGCGCTCGAGATTTGAATCTGATAGGCTGATAATTTTCCTGCAGCCGGGGAAATTATCAGTGTGAAACGTGTCACGTGACCCCGAATACCGCTCTCTGATTGATCAAATTATAATTGACGGAATTGTCCATAAAATATCGAAAAATTTTCAACAGTGTAAATATTCAATGAAAATTAAAAAACTCTGGGATCCTGTCAATGTTAAGGGGCCCCTGCCAGAAATTTCCACTGGAAATCACGAGTCAACCCCCCAAGTAAATCACTCAATCCTGAGTACCCGATGTGGACAAATCTTTCCATAGTTTTGATGAATTGAAACGCATGGATTAAAGACCCTGAGCATGATGAAGAAGCATTCCCCGAGTCTCCTCCAGAGGAAATCATACACCGAGAGCCACATGCATCATCCGATCATGAATTATATCCGTTAGAAATGAGTATGAATGCAAATACTCATGATTCAAGAACCTGCTAGGGTCTCGGTACACCGCAGGTTGCTTCTTAACAACCGGGGAACGGCTGTATTTTTTATATCCAAGGAACCTACAGACGCGCGAGGTTAACGTTACACAAAGGACACACACGCGCCATTGTATTGTAATAATGCACCGAGCGAAAACCGGTAATGGGACGTCCTTACATCTATTTAGATTTTATATCTGTGTACCTGATCGAAATCAAAAGCTCTCGAGTTTGATAATTATTAGAGTTCCAATATCTCTCTATATTGTAAAAATGCCAATAGGCTTTTAGTCACGAGGGTCAGATTAAGGTGTTTCGTCTGTAGATCACCGTGGGGTGACACGGAAGGGGAGTCTTATTGTTCTCGAGCCCTGATTCAATCGCTGAGCATGAAATTTTCCAATTTTCAAGTACCTATTTAAGGATGTTCTACACCCTTTCTGCCAAAATTTACGTTTTTTTCATTTTTCTGCCAAACTTATGATGGAATTGACGTGAAAAAATATAACGTTTTTGCGTTTTGTCATTATTTAATGACTGACGAAATTTTAAGGTGGTGCGAACATTTTCCTGCGTTTTCTCTAAACTTTTAAAAAGAATCACAAAACTGTAGAAAAAACGCATGAAAATTATCGCACCACTACGCAACTTCGTGAGCCATTAAAGAATGACAAACCACAAAATCGTTATATTTTTTCACGTCACTCCCATCGATAATTTGCCAGAAAAATGAAAACAACGTCAATTTAGTGTGCATTTGAACATTTTTTGAATATTGATTTTATTCATCAGATTGATTGATTTTTTTCTCATCACCTACGGGTGTCAAATAATTTTTATTGGATGTTATTCTAATTATTGAAATAATATTAAAGTGCGTCTCGAGTTGATAAACCTGTCGAGTGTTTTCTCTCTCTCAGTTCCGTGGTCCAACCCATACCTTTCCCATGATGCTCACTGACATTCGAATCACGCGCCTGCACGTGAGGGCGTAATTGTCCCGAAATTAATAATTTTCCGAATCATTTGTTCAAATAACTTTCTTATGAAATCGGAAAAAAATCTGAAACCTATACGTGTTCTCACGAAAGATTTGATTTATCACCCACTTGTTTTTCCTCAATAGTTCATTATTTTTTGGGTGCCGTGGAAATTTCCCTAATTGAGGGTGGAGTAACCTCGGAGGTTATAGCTGGAGGGGTTACAAAAACATCCAAATTTCATTATTTTTTTTCTTGAAACTGAGATCGGAAGAAAATATGCAAGAATTCTCAATGATGCGGCATAATTAGAAATTTCTCCCATGAATTTTCCAATTTTTTTACATTATTTTTACTTTTCAACCTGAACACCTTAAGAGTCACAAGGGTCAGAATAAGGATCATGGGCGTCATGCGGGGGTTAGTGAGCGGAGCGAGCAGGGGGCGCAGCCCCCTTGTATATTACATTGGTATGCCATTCTCAATTCGAGAATATAGTGTACCTGATTCAGGAATAAAATATGCCCCATATTCGGGTATATTTTTTCCCGTGCTCCTTTGCTCTCTTCTTCCCTCGCCAAATCGAATTAAGCACGTTCATTCTTACCAGTTATCCACTGGAACTACTTACATGGTTGGTTGTATATGGGAATAACGTGTATCGTCTTATCATTTTCCAAAGCTCCCCTCCCGCCCCCGCTGGTCAACTGAGAACCGGAGGGACTAAGTGACGTTGAGACGGGTTTTAATCCCGGGGAGTCTTTCACTTATCGGCCCGATGGATCGGGATCATTCTGTCTTTTTCAGGATAATGGAAGAAATAAAGTGGTTGTGGAGCTGTTCAGTGAATTTTTCAGTTGTTTTGTGGGATTGACAAATTAAAAAGGTTTTAATTGTAGATTCAATCATATTCACCCTGCTTGGAGTAAATAGAACTGTAGGATATTTACTAAAATCAAGCGTGAAATTACTTGAATCATGTTTGTGGTGAATGTTCGAACAAAATCAAAATTTCATGAACAATTTTATATAGTTGCTATTTTTCGGTGCAGTTATGGCAATTTAACGAGAGACTACTATGAGTTTTAAAAGTCGCGGGCTATTGGAATGAGATTTCTCAAATAATTATTAATTAGATTCTCGAATAATTAGTGCAAAAAAACTATTTGTTTATTGTTCGTTTACTTCGGAAATGCTTAAAATGTTAAAAATACTCCAGGGCCTCCAATTTTTGAGCTACAAAAGTTCCTTTTTCTAAATTTTTGCAAAAACATGTGCAATAACAATTACGATTTAGTTTTTTGAAATTCAGCTCCTACACAGGGAATTTCGTTATTATTTTAATAAAAATGCATCATTCATGTGAAATAGTCCAAAAAATATTTCTGAAAGAATCGAGAATATATTTTCATCATGCTGTGCGAAAAAGTAAGCTTCGCGTGCCTAAAACGTCCCTTTTCCACACATTGTGATGAAAAATATTGTTCGATACTCGTGGGAAAAGTCTTTTTTGGCTCGTGGGAGATTTATAGCACGAGCTGAAGGCGAGAAAAACTCTTTTCCGCACTCGTAACGAAATATACTATTTCAATATTTAACGGACGATTTTTCTGCCCATTTTACATGAATGGCGCAAATTTTTATATTAAACAAAACGAAATTAGCTGTGTAGGAGTCGAATTTCAAAAAATTAATTCGTAATTGTTATTGTACACATTTTTAAAAAAATTTTTTAAAAAACCTCTGTAGCCCGAAAATTGGAGGCCCTGGACTGTTTTTAAAATTTTAAACGTCTACGGGGCGCACTAACAATAGAGAATTAATTTTGTTTGCACTAATTATTCGTTTCTAGACATATAATCGATCTTCAATGGATGAGAAACTTCACTCCAATATCCCACGACTTTTAAAACTCAGTAGTCTCCCCTTATTCAACGCCGTGTTTATTCTCCAATTGATTCTCCAATATCCTTTGATCTTTCACCTAATTAATAACATCATGCGGATGAACGTATTCATTTATTATTTTAATACCCAAGAGTATATTTACCTGAATTTTGTTGTATTCTATTAATATCCAAGGAGTGATTGAACTGTCACACGATGAAAATTTCCAACAAACTAATTGACAATTAATTAGTTAATTTGCAATCATGATAATAGCAATAACAGTAATTTTTACTGTCTTTTCCTCCAGTAATAAATAATTACTGTTCCCACAATCGAACTGTTTTCCCCTCCCTTTTCATTCAATTTAATTATCATCGATCGCAAATTGACAGTCTCGACGTAAACCGAGTTAGTACCTCTAGAGTAGTCGTGTCACTTGAAAATGGAATGAGACGCTATCATAAAGCGTGCAGGAGACTGTAATCCATTCGTCCTCAGTCACGCATTCATCAAAGCTGTACGTAGCACGCCTTGTGGCGGCTTCTTCAATCTGCCACAGTGACGTCGTTATGCAATACGATTCACCTCCGAGATGCCGAGTCATTAAGCCGTGTTTAATTGAATGTAAACGTTTAGTACTCACTGCGCATCGGTGTGCTGCAGGTTAGGCTTTCAATTCGATCACACTGCGATTCAAGGGGATATATATCGAGCATTTGGTACTGGAGAGGCTTTGTGCGTATTTTATTGGACTTGGGATTCAACTAATCTGGAGCTAATTAAATGACATTGGTTTATGGGTTGATACAAAAAATGTTAGTTAGTAGCTGGATTGTTTCAGTTTATGGATATCGGGGTAGAACAACGACCATTTATTTTGTCATTAATTCATTCCTGTTGCGGAGGGAAATTGGATAATTACAATTTAATTATTTGAATGAATTATATTTTTACTGGTTATATTGTACTAATGAGGGGATGAATCACGGAAAAAATCGGCCATGGGAAATTTTCTAGTTTTTATTTTTATTATTTTATGATTTTTTAACAATTATTTCGGCGCACTGAAGTAAAATATTTTTATTAAGGAATCATTTTCTTGGGAGAAATCTCCAAATATTACAATCATGTTGAATTATGAGACGATTATGCTATACATATGACCTTGAATGAACACATTTAATTATTTTTCAATTTTTTCAAATTTGAGATTTTTTACGTAAAATCATTTGGAATAATTCTAAATGTTATTAAATGTCAATTGAGTTCATTCAAGGTCAAATGTGCCATAAATCATCCCATAATATAATTGTTATATGCCCGGATTGTCTCGGAGCGTTTAGGAATCCATAGCGTGAAGAAATACGCACCTAAAAAAATCAATTCTTCTGAAAAAAAATCATTCCTAGGTCAAAATAATTGTTTTTTTCAGTGCATGTTTTGGATGGCACTACTAGAAAAAAAATTGAAATTTCATGGACAGTCGACTAGTAATTTTCTGGAGATGCTATTTGATGGAGAAAAAAAATTAAATTTCAGATTTCACCAAAAATTCAATGAAATTAAAAATTTTGGACAGCGTTGAGATGAGAATTCCTCAATCTATTTGAATTTTCAATGGAATCATGAATATTTAGTGCTGAATTAGGATGAATTTTCATTGAATTGACAATTCAAGAATAGATTTATCAGAATTTTCATGATTTCTACTACTTTTCAGGGATTTATTGTACTGAAATTTACAGTTCTAATTAATTTTTCCATAAAATTCTAAATTTTCTATACGGAAATTCCTTGAAATTTCAGTGAAACTGAAATGTGATAAAAATTTCCAAAGACTGTCCCCTAAATTTCAGCGAAAAATGTTTAACAGTATGTGAATTATTTTTTCTTGGTCTATTTTTTCCGTCCACCAGTCCTCAGGGAATAATTGAACTGAACCTTACAGTTTCCGTTGCATTCTCTAAAAATTTTGAATTATCAATCATAAAATTCCTTGAAATGCCCGTCAAAAGTTTCTAACAGTGTAACTGTCTTCCACCAGAAAACAACCAAAAATTGTCAAGAGTAATCTCCAAAAAAATTTGATTTTCCTCCTCTTCAACATCAATAGATAAAAAGAGTTGAGCCAACGGATCGACCTTCTCCCCCCTATTCCCCCGCAAATCTAAAAACTCCACGCCATAAAATTCTTCAAAGCTTCCCCCCCCCCCCCCCACCCAC
>NW_021683643.1:10049-37897 GCF_001412515.2 Diachasma alloeum | reverse complement strand
GGGGGGGAAAAAATCACCGTAACGCATATACCCAAGCCCTATAATACAGTATCGCTTAAGCGAGAATTTCATTGGGGATTTGCAAAGATGATGGTGTTTTTCGCAACGTGTTCTGGTTCTGTGGGAACCCTGGCCGTATCATCGTCGACAGTGGTAGAAGGGAGGTGGTTGGGAGGGCCTGGGGGGCCGGCTGGTTGGGTTTGACCCCCTAATTATACGGTGCAACGGGCGCAAAGCGAAGTGGGGTCGGGGGGTCAGGGTTGTCGGGTTGGCCGGTGCGATATCCACACACGCCATCAAGATATGTGAGTTCATACAAATGCGTATTCATACATGTGAATAGCATTACTTCGCAATTCAATAAAATCTATCCGCTCGCTGTACCTACACATCTGTGTGAACGGGTGTCTAGTTGATTAAACAATTTTCCATTGACCTGGGAAGGAAAATTTTTCATTGATCGTTTGAATAGAAACACTAAGCGCAAAAATCTAAATGAAGATACTCGAGATATTCATTGAACCGTTAAAACACACGTACACACTGGCACACGTTGCCAAACCGCAGGATGAAATTGCTCTCGTTGCTCTATGAAGTTTGATTCACTATTGAAGCCTGTGCATAAACCCATTCATTTATACATCTAGCACGGAAATTCGGCACGATCGAATTTCGTATTCTCAGTGAAACTAATTGGTCGATGCAATATCGTGCGGCTTACCCTTCTCTCGGTTTACGGAGTGCGCAGGAGGTGGAACGACGACAGAAAGGAGTGAGAGAGAGAGGGGGGAGAGAGAGAGGGAAGGAGAACGGTCGGGGGGTGGATGTTCTACCCCGGAGGTGCACTATCCTCGATTCAAGAATTATTCGTTCTGCAGCCTGTATGAATGTACGCTGGAGCGTGTACACTCCTCGCATGAGGGAAGGAAAACCCGCGAGCGAGTGAACGTGACAGCGAGAGCTTCCTCGTTTGCTGCGTCCAGACGTATTCTCCCTCTCACGATGCACTTGTATGGGTGATCTCGTGTGTGTACAAATGCGGTTGAATCGCACGTCGTGGAAACTTGCAACAGGATTGCACCCGGAATGTCACCTTCTCTCCTGGCGAGACTTTCATTATGCGCAATGTGGGGCCGGAAGTAGACTTCAAATTGAGTGTTGAGGGCATTAAAAGAGGAAATCATTGTGGGGGGGGGGGGATAATCCGTGGTTGGGGATAACTGTAATTTGCAGAAAAGGGAATGCCACTGCGGTTAACAGTCGAAATGTGGGTGAACACTTTTCTGGAGAGATATGTTACACTGGTAACAAAATTTAGTTGAATTTTCCGGAAAAAGACATGGAATTCGATTTAAGTGAAGTCCCCTTTTTTTCGCAGCCGAAAAACGGAAATTCCAGAATTTATATGAATTTTCAAATGAAAATTCCCTTGAATATTCAGAATCCCTTTAAAATTCTTAGAATTCCAGAAATTAAAAAAAAAATTCCCTGAAAATTCAGAGCAATCTGGCATTTAAGAAGAGATTTCCACGAATTTTCCTGGCTTTTCACCAATTTTTCCGGAATAATTGAATTGAAATTTATAGTTTCCACTGATTTTTGCCTGAAATTATGAATTTTCAATGAGTATTTCCCTCATCGGAATCTTGGCCAATAGGAGGGCCGTATTTGATGTCACGTGGTGCAACCTACACGGTTTTATATCGGTAAAATTTGGTAAAACCACGGCACGTTGCTAAGTGTTGATTGTACCACATTGATATCAAATGCTGCCCTCCAGTGACCGAAATTCCGATGGAGGAAATACTCCTCCAAATACCCCTCGAGCTTCAAAATGCATCGGGTATTTCCCTCAACCTTCCCTGCAAACAAACGATCGTGTCAAGTCTTGTAGGAAAATCCATCGCGCTTCGCGCTCGGGATTTTTAAACCTACAAAATTTGACACTCTCGTTTGTTTGCAACGAAGCTATCCGGAAATACCCGATCATTTTGAAGCTCTCGGGGTATTACTACTGATAAAATCCCTTGAAATTTCATTGAAATGTAACTTGTTAGAAATTTCCAGGACTCTTACCGGAAATTTCAGTGGAAAATTTTTAACAGTGTACTTAGTCACTTGGCATTTGGCCAGAACTAACACACTGGAATTTCCACGAGAGCGAAATTTTGTTTCATTTAGGGGGGGTTATCACGAAATTTAAAATTTCACTGAAATTTCGGTGGAATTGCAGGTTTTTTAGAAGCAGGTAGACGACAATTGTTCAGCTCATTTGAATTCTCGTTCAAAATATGAATATTCAGTACCAAATTATGAAGATTTTAAGAGCGTGAATAAAGATAATTTCATGACGAATCGAGTGACTCGATATTCTATTCATTTTTATACAGATATTATTATTTATTTATAATGTTTTATCTTTGGCCGGATATCGATTACTTACGATACTATTGTAGATGTTCAGCAGCCATTTCTGATATTCTCAGCAAGTGACATTTTGGAAGAATACAGAACTACTTAATTGAACTCAAGTTCACAATTTGCATTAATTTTTCCAACAAATTGTGAGTTTTCAATAGAGAAATTGCCTCCAATTTCTACAGAACCATGAAAGAAAAATTCGTCGGAATGTTTATATATTCAGATTTTCGGTGAATATTCATGATGAATCTGTTCATAATTATTTGAAGGATACTGATAAATAAGAATTTATTCCAGTTTCCAGTTTATGAAGCGCAAACATTCTCAGATTTAAGCCACTGAAAATAATTTACTTCACTCAAGTAAGTATGGTCTATATATTAGGAAAGTTTTCTTTCAGTGTACGCTCTATGTGGCCGGAAGTACATTTGAAATTGAGTGTTGGGACTTCATTAATAATGAAAACAAAAAAAAACTTGCACCCAGGGACAATTCGCGACTGTAAATAGCTGTAATTTCTGTTAAAGGGGGTGGAAGGGGGAAAAGTGCTTGTTGAAGAGGTAAAAAGGAAGGAAGGAAGGAAACGAGAGGCAAGTGTGGTTGACGTAGCGAAAATCCTCGTAGTTTAAAGGTCTCACCCGTATTGCACTGGTCTTGGGGGCGGGTGGGGGGTTCTTCGACATTTAAAATATTTTCCGTCGCCCAGGTTTATTTCTACCCTTTTGTCGAGTATATACCCAGAAACGGGCGGCGGGCCGTGCCCGCTTACAAGTGAGAGGAGGGGGGGCCGGTGAAAGGGTGAGTGGGGGTCGTTTTTCCAGAAACGAGAGTCGGTTAGCTTGGGAATTTTAATTAAGCTTTTTTTTCCCTCCTTGCACACACCACCCACTGAATGTCTGAATCTCTTTACGCTGGTACACCCGGCAAACGCCGGGCACAAACCACCGGGGACAACCAAAAGGGGAGGAAAACCCTCTCGTTTTTTCAGTTTTTCCTCCTTTTTCATCTTTTCCTCATAACCCATTCCACTTTCGGAGTTTTATTAACAGGTGACAAGAATTTTTTTTTGTCTTTTACATATGCTGCGTCGAGATCATAAAGGTATAATTTTCAGTTGAAAAGGTTATTCTCTCGGGGTTGTGTGGGAATGAAGGTGGGATTTATTGTACTTACGCGGGTTGAAGGGGTTTTGTGATTATGTTTTTGGGATTAATGTTTTGAAATTCATGTTTTTGGCATTCGAAAGAAAAAGGAATGCTTTGTCACATGAAAAAAATAACGATTTGAGTGGAAATGGATTGGTTTACTCAAGAAAATTTACCCATCTAATGACTTCATTCAAGTCAAAGGTCTAGTGATCCAGGCGCACTGAAATGGAAACACTATTTTTTCTTTTTCAGGGAATAATTGAACTGAAATTTACAGTTCTCATTGATTTATCCTTTAAATTCCGAATTTTTAAAGACACAATTTTTCGAAATTTCAGTCGAGTTAAAATATGGCAAAAATTTCCAATAAGTGTATCAAAAATTTTATCCAAAAGTTTTTAATAGCGTGTACCTTCACGGAGAGAAGAGTTGGATAAAAATTACCTAGAAAATCATGGCAAATTTACCTGTTTGTGGAGGATAGTTTACGTTTCGGTCGGTAAAAAAACACATTTATGGATGCAAAAATTATCCTCCTGTATACAGTAAAATTTCCCACACCGGTAGGGTATTTTTTGTGCACCCATCTGAAGGTCATGCGAGCGAATGGAAGTGTTATTGAAAAATTATCCGCAATATTGAGCAATCATTCATGTTTACAGGGATAATTTTTTATGGAATGCAGGCTAAATTTTACAGTTTCGGTGCAAATTGCTCACATTCAGTAAATTTCCCCGGGGGAGCAGAGAAAAATTCACTATTCGTCTCGTACTTTTTCCCCGATATAGGGCGAAAAAGTACTGAAAATCGAGTTCACTCTACGGTTACCTGACTTGTTCGTTAATTTTTCTCCAACTTTTTTCTCCGTATATCTCTCCCGTTGAATTAAAAACCTATAGCTCCCGCAATTTCGTTGTTCGATCCCAGCCATAGAGAAGGTCAAAGAGTTGTGCAGAGTGAATGTGACGACCTTGCCAAACCTCTTTTGCTTTTATACCCCCAGTTTTCATCATACACATCCGCTCACTCTGTAGGGATGATAAGTAATAGCCTCGTAACATTGCCACGTCATCATCGGTATCGCACACCGTACGATGTGTACTGCATCGCCGAAGGGGGTGGGTATCGGGGCGGGGAGAGGGGCGGGGGGGCGAGGGTGGGCGATGGGGTAGCTGTGTAGAAACGCCCTAGCACTTTACCGCTTGCACACGTATTGTCAGTTTATTATACACTCGCGCATAGCCACGTTATTCTGCGGTGTGGGAAGCACGCTGTGCGCACCGGAGAATGTCTATAACGGCAGCTTCTATCGCTTCTATAAATGGACTGTTTCTTTTTAATCAGCCCATCATAACACAATTTTTCATTATCGCTAATGTCTAAACGTTTGCCTCGGCCCTCTCGCTTTCTCTTTGTCCGTTTTAACGTTTTAGTTAAATGGAAATTCGAGTCGCCGGAGCACGTGACGATGCACAAGACGGGGAGTCACTGTGTTAAATTGGTTTTCGAAGAATTACAGTTTTTTTTGTGTGTAGTACGTGTGAACGTGTTTGCTCATTGCAACGAATTCAATGTTCATATTTTTAGGAATCTCGTGGGATTCTGATTTTTATGCTTCTCACTTCTTGGAAATTTTTGTCGAGTGACGGTTCCACTGAAATTTCAAGGAATTCCGTAATTGAAATATTACCATTTGGTGGAAACTGACAATTTCAGGTCATTTATTCCGCAAAAATCAATGGAAATTGGGAAAATTCGAAAAAGTTTATCTCTGAATTTTTAATTAAGAAAGAATTTTTAATTAATCGTGCAGTATATGTGAAGTTGTTTGTTCATGGCCATGAATTCAAAGTTCCCATTTTTATGAATCCCATGGGATCCTGATTTTTATGCATCTCACTTCTTGGAAATTTTTGTCAAGTGACAGTTCCACGGAAATTTCAAGCAACTTCGTAATTGAAAAATCACCATTTGATGGAAACTGACAATTTCAGTTAAATTATTCCGCAAAAATCTGTGGAAATTGGAAAAATTCAAGAAAGTTTTTCTCTGAATTTTTTATTAATAAAACATTCGGCGTGATTTGGCACTGAATATTTATATTTTGATTGACAATTCAGGTAAGTTTCGAAATTCTTATCCTTGTGCTGGAAAAAAAAATTTAATTCCATATATTTTGTAGTGAAATTTTATTATTTTTTCCCTCTCAATAGAATTTGATGTCATCTCCTGAACATTGGTAGTTAATTGTCCATGAAATTTGACTTTTTTTTCTAGTTGTGTAACCCACACAAACAATTCGTAAGATATATTTTGTTTAAAAAAATATGAATTTTCATCTATCCAATTTTCTTAGCTAAAAATTATCATTGTGATATTGAATGNTACCGCTTGCACACGTATTGTCAGTTTATTATACACTCGCGCATAGCCACGTTATTCTGCGGTGTGGGAAGCACGCTGTGCGCACCGGAGAATGTCTATAACGGCAGCTTCTATCGCTTCTATAAATGGACTGTTTCTTTTTAATCAGCCCATCATAACACAATTTTTCATTATCGCTAATGTCTAAACGTTTGCCTCGGCCCTCTCGCTTTCTCTTTGTCCGTTTTAACGTTTTAGTTAAATGGAAATTCGAGTCGCCGGAGCACGTGACGATGCACAAGACGGGGAGTCACTGTGTTAAATTGGTTTTCGAAGAATTACAGTTTTTTTTGTGTGTAGTACGTGTGAACGTGTTTGCTCATTGCAACGAATTCAATGTTCATATTTTTAGGAATCTCGTGGGATTCTGATTTTTATGCTTCTCACTTCTTGGAAATTTTTGTCGAGTGACGGTTCCACTGAAATTTCAAGGAATTCCGTAATTGAAATATTACCATTTGGTGGAAACTGACAATTTCAGGTCATTTATTCCGCAAAAATCAATGGAAATTGGGAAAATTCGAAAAAGTTTATCTCTGAATTTTTAATTAAGAAAGAATTTTTAATTAATCGTGCAGTATATGTGAAGTTGTTTGTTCATGGCCATGAATTCAAAGTTCCCATTTTTATGAATCCCATGGGATCCTGATTTTTATGCATCTCACTTCTTGGAAATTTTTGTCAAGTGACAGTTCCACGGAAATTTCAAGCAACTTCGTAATTGAAAAATCACCATTTGATGGAAACTGACAATTTCAGTTAAATTATTCCGCAAAAATCTGTGGAAATTGGAAAAATTCAAGAAAGTTTTTCTCTGAATTTTTTATTAATAAAACATTCGGCGTGATTTGGCACTGAATATTTATATTTTGATTGACAATTCAGGTAAGTTTCGAAATTCTTATCCTTGTGCTGGAAAAAAAAATTTAATTCCATATATTTTGTAGTGAAATTTTATTATTTTTTCCCTCTCAATAGAATTTGATGTCATCTCCTGAACATTGGTAGTTAATTGTCCATGAAATTTGACTTTTTTTTCTAGTTGTGTAACCCACACAAACAATTCGTAAGATATATTTTGTTTAAAAAAATATGAATTTTCATCTATCCAATTTTCTTAGCTAAAAATTATCATTGTGATATTGAATGTTTTTTTTTCTGTCACTGTAGTATAAATGTTGAACATTTGTTCCTCAGGGTTTTAATTTTGAAAGTTTTTAAAATATTCATATAATTTTTAAGAATCTATCCCCAATTTTGAGGACTTCACGATTGTGAAATTCAACGCGTGCAAAATTCTGAAATTCTGTGAAGGTGTCACCAATTTTTAGTGGCATTATCAGTAACTATCAGTGATTTTTAGGGAGCCATCTCTAATTTTCAAGAATCAATCACCATTATTAGTGATAGAAATGACTAATAATCAGAATTATTGTATTCCGTGTTCCAACTGTGTCACCAATAATTGATAATGGATTCCTAAAAATCAGTGACATGTCCCTGGAACCCAGTGACATGTTTCTAAAAATAAAAAAATATATCTCTGTGCTTAAGATCAATGACACCGATATAATTCTTCATGAACGCATTCAATTCCCAGTACAGCCCCTCGGATATCCTCAAATCTCATTGCCCATTCATTTTTTATTTGTCCGATGAACAAGTGAGATAGCCGTCTGCGTCCTCTGCCTCGGTGTCTGAGCGGGTGCCCCAGAGGTACACGCGAAAAGCACCATAAAAAAAGGCTGTATGATGAACGATCCAATACGTTCCCACGCGCGCGCGCGTGCATCTCCATACGTACACACGATACTCCGAATGGAAGAAAGGGGGTGAGGAGAGGGCACAGCCGGCTCTGGGATAGTGGGCGGTTATGAGGTGCCCCCTCGGGCACCTCCGCCAACTTCGGACCCCCTAATCACCGCCTCATTCTTACCTCCTTCGTACAAGCGCCTCGATCACGTGTACCAGCTTGTTTTTGCTCCGGACAATTGAGCTCTGCACTTTTTTCGGCGGAAGAGATGGAGTTAATGGTTTACTTGGCGATTTGAATGGGGACGGTTGCTGTTTACATGAAATGTTCAAGTATCTTACACTGTGGAAAACTACTGATTGAAATTTCCGGTATACATTTTGGAAAAACGTTCGATTTTCAGGAACATTTCAGCTGAATTTTTCAAGAATATCTGCGAATCGAAGAGAGATTCACCCAAAAAATGTTTTTTTTTAATCAAATAAAAATCTTTATTGGAAATTTTTTAGTTATTTCAAGAATGTTTTTGTTACAAATGATCAAACTTGTTTACTGGTTTCAAGAAAAATGATTTAATTATATTATACGAACAATTTATTCATTCCGAATAACTGATTTTTTAAAATTGAATAGACAATTTATTTATTTCAAATAAATAGATTTCTTATTTTAAAAAAATCATATTTTCATGTATTTTGTGAAAGAATGTCAAAAGTGTGTTTCAGCAATACGAGCAATCTTGATAAAAAGTCGTATAAATCTAATCCAGGAAACGTGAAATCTGAACAATTTGAGTTCTATAGAATCATTCCGATCCGATTTTTGATTACACTTTTCATTCCAGTATAGACGACTTTCTTTCACTATCGTCTCCCTGATAGTGAAACCATGGAACGGACATTCTCCCCTTCCCCCTTCCCCTAAATCAGGAGGGAAGAGGTAAACCGGGTTAAGTCGATTTTAACTGTTGGCAAGTTTTTGACGAATATCTCGGAATCTAAAAGAGATACAAAAATTTTTGTTAAAATCTTTTTTGTAGAGCAGACTGAGTTTTATAAAAAAGGTCATGAGCAAAATTTTGCTATCTCTCTTAGATTCCGAGATATTCATCAAAAAATGGCCAAAAGTAAAAATCGACTTAACCCGGTTTACCGCTTCGCTACTGAAATGTCTTCCGTGGTGTATATACAGCCCCTAATAATTATTGCATGTTTTTCATGCAATCTTTTTCAAGTTCATCACTATTTAAAAGCGATAATAAATTATTAGTATCAAATAAATATTTATTTAGTTCAAAGAGAAAATTTATTTGATTCAAATAAAGAAATCTCCTTGATATGGGAAAACTGTTTATTTGGTAGAAATAAAGAATTTATTTGGATCAAATAAACATTTATTAATAGTGAAAAACATTTATTTGATGGAAGCAAAACTTCGAATAAACATTTTTTTTTAATTTCGAAAAAAACTTCATCTGTTGTTATTTAAATGAACTTATTCATTTGATTTAAATGAACCTTATTTCATTCAAATAAATTATTTTTCTGTGTGTAGCGAACTTTTCGTAATTACCTTTTTCGTTGCTCTCAAATCGCTCTACAAAAAAGTTTATAATAAAAATTTCGCCATGTGCATTAGATTCCGAGATATTCATTGAAAATCAAAACTCTTGTCTCTCTGTGGAGGTCAATATTGCTTTCTTAAAAATTACTACTGAACTGTCCATGAAATTTCAAATGCTTATTTCCATTTTCTTTGTCAGATTCGGCCATTCCCATTCATTCGAATACTGGGCAATTTGAATGTTCGACTCGGTCTGATATTCAGCTACGATTAATCATCCCCTCGAGTGCAACTCAACTCGTCCTGCTAGTATCACATTCCAGATAGCATCAGGGTCAGGATGTGTGATCCAATGACTGTTCATACCCTCGTGTGTGACCGCTGAGACTCTGTCAGTTAGTCATCCAGAGGCCAATCAAGACGACGCCTGCCATCTCCATCGAGATAGCCGCCTGTCTGTGGATTGATGAATATTTATGGATTATTTACGGGTTGTCCCTGCCAATTCGTATTTCAATTCAAGAATAACTCATTCGTCATTTATTCGCACGTTTTATTCCACTCTCAACCGCTTGTTTCTGTAACTTCACCATTCTTCAGCTAAATTATCTAATCGTCAATATCGTGGGATCATCACATCAACTTTTATTTGCTCTATGTATATTTTCGTAATTTCTACAAATTTTCCTGGAATAATTGAACTGAAATTTAATGTTTCCTTTGATTATTTTCATTAGATTTTGATTATTCAATGACGAAATACCATAAAAATTGCGTTGAAATATAAAAATTTCCAGTATAAAAATTTTCCTCTCGAAACTATTTAGTTTTTCCAGTAACACAGTTTTCGGCAAGAAAATTGCACACGGAGAGAAATATCCAATAAAAATTACGTATCTTTTCCGTAATTCCGGAGCGAAATGTGGTTGTAGGAAATTTTACGGAACTGTCACGGAATTTTTCCGGAGCGTTCCGTAATTTTTATCTGAATCTCCGGTGAAAAATTACGATACCGTCACTTAAATTTTCTGAGTCCATTCCATAATCGGTGAGTGAAGTCAGAGTTCCGTAATTTTTACTGAACATTCTCCGTGCAGTTTCCTCTTGAAAATAGCATGTGTTCCATGGAAATTATCCGCCTCTTGAGCCAAATATTTCGTTGCTGTTGAAAGAAGAACAATTATTCATGTTTGGGACTTTCCAATTCGAATCAAACAAATTCTTTTTTGGCAATATTCAACTAGCGATTTTGTTGGCCCAAACAAAACTTGTTTCACGGAGAGAAATATTCAGTAAAAATTACGGAACAATTCACGTAATCCGCAATGGGAAACCGTTTTCCGGAAATTTTTATAGGAATGGAAGAGAAGAAATCTGAAAAGTTCAGTGAATTCTCAGGTTCATCACCGAGCAAAGTACGAAATTCTCACGTAATTTTTCCCGAAGAAGTAAAGCCTTACAGAAACTTCCCGACTTATTATGCCTCCAAAATCAAAAATTCTTGAACGTTCAACAATTTTTATGAAGCTGGTGAGTTATTTCTACGTTCCGTTCCGTAAAATTTCTCAACCGTTGGGGAAAAATTACGGAACGACTTGTTGTCCCCACAGCGGTGAGTCATCAGACGGGTGTTTAATTTTTACGGAACAAATCGTAGAATTTACGTGGCGATTCGTACAATTTCAGTTCCGACTGACACTTTTTATTGAATTTTACTTCGCTCGCGGATTACCTTTCGAAACATAATTTTTACGTTTTTTTCTGGTAATTTTTATTGAATTTTTCTCTTCGTGTTGACAACGTGTTTGTTTTTCTCTCAATGCACTACGAATACTATCATGTATTTGTGGAAACTTTATTTTCATCACGCTGTGACGAAAAGTGAACTTTTCGGCACGCTCCGCATGCCTAAAAGTCCAATTTCCGCCACATTGTGATGAAAAATATTGTTCGTAACTCGTGAAAAAATGTTTTTTGCACTCGTTACGAAATATACAATTTTATCCACGAGTAAATTGATTCAACACGGAAAAAGATCTCTTCAGGGGAAGTGTAATTTTTCGACAAAACTAATTTTTTCTCTCAGTGTAAAAAATTTCAGGGTTTGATACAGAAAATTCATGCGAAAGTTTCTAACCGTGACTAATGTACCTATTAAAGATTACAAGCGCATCAATGATTTACTTTTAATAGGGGAGGAAAATCTGCATTGGAAGGTGTATCACCGCATGCGAAAGCTTGAGGAAGCAGCGAAGACAGGCCGGGGGGGCGGGGGAGGGGGGGGGGAATAATAATTCATTGTCATTGGACCGGTAAGTCGCACTTTCACGGACCAATGGTTTGCACGCTCATTCGGTTAAGAGAGCCCCCATCAAACCAAGACGCTGAGGATTCTCCGTGCAATAGGGCCCTTGCCCAATGTAACTTATGATACGATAGCTCTTTCTCTCTCCCTCTCTCTCTGTCTCTCTGTCCTCCTCGACTTGTGTGTATAAGATGAAAGGACACAAATAGCTAGGATATCGTATGTGAGATGAGTGGGTTTCAACATTAGGGGAGGAGTGATCATGATACGGTTGCGGGGGGAAGATTGAGTTCAATAACACTTTAGCCAGATGATAATACAAGGATTTTCTACGGTGGTAAAATGAGAACAATGCGAATGTGTTGATCTTTGGAATGAGATTTATTTTTCGAGGACTGAGGCATTGACGGCCCTTGAAATTCATTAGGAGAGAATGTAATACTTTAAGTGTTTCGAGAGATTGAGATTTTTTTGGAAATTATTGAATATGTTTTGGTAAACAGGAGTGACCATTTTTCAAAGGGACTTGCAGTGTAGTTTTTAGGGAA
Source organism: Diachasma alloeum (assembly GCF_001412515.2). Lineage (NCBI taxonomy): Eukaryota > Metazoa > Arthropoda > Insecta > Hymenoptera > Braconidae > Diachasma > Diachasma alloeum. The sequence goes on along the minus strand of NW_021683643.1, from coordinate 25,735 downwards.
ACACTGCTCCAGGAGCTCGTGGAAGTGATTTTTTTTACGTACTTGAGAATACTTTTCTTCACTGAAAGAAGAAAATGGACATTTTATGGACAATTTTGGAGTAATTTTGGTAAGATTGTTATTGAATTCAATTTTGGGAAAAAATTATCATGAAATTTCAAGTTGTAGGCGGAAATTGAAGGAATTTATGGGTTTTCAGTAGAACTGAGAGAACAATTTCACAATTCACTTGGATTTTTAATCAAACGTGAATATTCAAAATTACAATGACCTGATTTTTTCAAATTTTTACGAAATAATTCAACAAAAAATTACAGCTTATACTATTTCTAATAAGTTAATGAGAAAATTTATTACTTAGTTGTTTAATGAATAAATAAAATCAACTTGATTTTCCAATTACGTTACTCGCTGACATTTTAGTGGAGATGTCACTGGATAAAAATTTGCGAGATATGACGCGCAAGTGTTGAAGGAAGAAAAATTGAACGATAACTCGGAATCCGATATAGATGTCAAAATTGCATTCATTTTCTCATCTGTATGACAACTGTTGTATTAATTTTAGCGCTCTAATATACGCTTAATTTAAGTACTCAACTGCCATTAATAATAGAAAATTGACATGCTACCAATTCAAGAATAGTTTTCGCTTGAATTAAATAATTCTGCATTCTCAATGCTATTCATCGCCCAGAAGATCTTGAATCCATTTTCATCATATTGCAACGACTCTCTATTATTTCCCCACTTGGATTTAATCGTTTATGCATTGTTTATCTTCCAAATGTGTCCTCTGCATTTCGCGTCACTCATTTCTGCCACTCATGCCTTCTCCTTAATTTGACACGACTATTTGTATTTTCGTCTCATACTACTTCAAACAAGTTCTAATTTATTCAAAGTCGCACATCCAAACCACACGTGAGTCGTTGAGTCTAGCGAGGAGAATTTAAATTTAAATTTAAAATGCCCAGGAAAAAAAATTATTCATCAAATTATTCAAAAATTTCTCTCCGTGCAACAATGGAATGCAATATTTCTTCGATATTCATTCAATTAATTAGTCCACGAGGGATCTTGCGTGTTGTTGTATCGTCAATGGTATTAACTACAGCGTAGGCCAAAACTCTCCTCGTTCAGAGATTTTTGCCGCGGTCAAATCGAGCCGCTTACATGTTCTTGTTAATTAATGCGCTAAACTCATCTTATATCATGCGATACCGGTGTGTAACCGTAAGCGGGATTAAATTAAAAAATTACACCGCTTTAAATATCCCATCGGAGCATTCATTATCCGTCATTGAATTCCCTCTCCTCTCTTGGCTGTTCCAGTTCTCCATAAAAACAGAGCAGTTGATCACGAAAAAAAATATACTTGAATTGACTATAAAATACACTTGATTCGAGGATATTATTCTTGATTCGAGTATATAATACACTTGATTCAAGTATATTTTATACCCAATTGCACTGTTAGAAAAAAATGAAATTTGATCGACAGTTGACTATCAATTTTTGGGATAGTGACACTGAATGGGATTTGGGGGAAATTTTTTTTTAAATTTCCGGTTTCGCTGAAAATTCACTAAAATTTCAGAATTTTAAAGGGCATAAAGACGAGAATTGCTTAATTTATTTCAATTTCCAATCTAATATGAATATTAGTCATTGAATTTTCAGTGAAATCTGAAATTTCATGATTTTTTCCCCCTAAATCGCATTCAGTGTCACTCCTGATAATTCAAGAATATATTTACCAGAATTTTCGGGTTTTCTATTCATTTTCAGGAAAAAATGGAATGGAAATTTCAGTTCAGTGGAATTGGAACACGATAAAAATTTTCGAAATTTGGCACGGAAAATTCAGACAAAAATTTTCAAGTGTGGAAAATGGGTATTTCAGTTCGAAGATGACTATTTGGTATCAGACCGGGTTGTAGCAAGCCCTCTTAAGTGTAATATAAGGGTCAGGCAATAGGTGCCAGAATATAAGGGTCAAAAAGCGGAGTTAAAAAATGAGGGTCAGAATATAAAAGTAAAAAAAGTGGGTGTCAGGCAATGAGGGTCTAAATACAAGTCAAATATTATGCTTGATCTCCGCTTTCAGCCCTTATATGTCTGTCATTGCCTGACACCCACGTTTTTTACTTTTATATTCTGACCCTAATGTTTTGATCCTAATATTCTGACTCTCTTCTTTTAACCCTAACATTCCGATCCTCATTCCTTCTTCTTTACATTCAGGCCCTCAATTTTTGACTCTAATATTCCGACCCTCATTTTTTAACCTCCACGTTTTGGCCCTTATATTCTCACGCTTAGTGTCTGACCCTTATATTACACTTGAGAGTGCTTGATACAACCCGAGCTGATACGAAATAATCACCCTCGAATTGAAACACTTATCCCTCATTCGAGTATAAAATAGTATATTACGCAACAAGTGCGTAATGGGTTTTTTGGCTCGTGGGAAGTTGTAAAACGAGCCGAAGGCGAGTTTTACAATCCCACAAGTCAAAAAACACCATTACGCACGAGTTTCGTATACTATTTTATGCCATAGGGCCCAGAATCCGCGATTCTACCGAGCGAAGCGAGGTTAGAATCACGTGATTCTGGGCACTTATGACATAAAATATTTGAATCAAGTATATTTTATACTCAGTTCAAGTATATTCTTTGTCCTGATTTTACTTTTACATCTGATTTAATCACGGAAAATATGATTGATATTATGAATGCATCATTTCATACCCACACTATCCGCGATAAAATACCAGAGGGCGTATAATCCCGGCATAATGTTAGTCGAAAAGAGGCTGTGGATTAAAGATAAAGGTCCATAGTCTTCTGTGTGCTCATATAGATTAATGTGCAAGGAGCCTGTACACACAGTGTCCTTTTTTTAAGATCAATTTCCTAAACTTACACAAGACTGAGCCTTACACTATCTCCCTTTAAAGTAAAGCAAACAGACCGTGGTTACTGAGAAGAAAATGGGAGAGGGGCTGGGGGTGAAAAAACCGCGGCTGCATGCATTTTCGTTTATTTCGGAACAAGTATCCTGAACAAGGGTATCACAACACAGTATACACCATACCCTTTGAGTGTAACCGCATATACATGTTAACATATGATACATTTTTAATGCGAACCCTGGGGTGCAGAAATTTTCGGAATTTAAGGGGATATCTCACTGAAATTTCGAATGCAAAGTGCGTTTATCTATCGGGCCGATGAGTTTACTACTTAGTTTTAATGTAAGAAATAATAATAGTTGAATTTTTATTTTTTTATGGATTAGAAAGAGACTTTACATGGAGAAAAATAACAGAACAAATCAAGTAATCGTGCAGGAAACTCTATTTTCGGTAATTGATCGACCTATATCGGGGAAAAAATGCGAGACGAATAGTGATTTTTTGTCAGTTAGCCCGGAAAAGTTCACTCATCGTGAGGGTAATTTGCGCCGAAACTGCAAAATTTATCCTGCATTTCATAAAAAATTGTTCCAGTGAACGTGAATGATTGCTTAATACTGCGTATAATTTTTCTGTAACGAATAATAACTTTTCACCGAACGCGTGCGGTAAAATTTCACTTCCATACGTGCCCGTGATCTTCAGATTCGTGCAAGAAAAAAATACCCTACCGGTGTGGGAAATTTTACTATACAGGAGGATAATTTTTGCATCCATATATATTTTTTTACAAAACGAATCGTACAATTATTAGCTATGGATTTATTAGTTGGTAAATGGCACTTTTATGATTATTATAGTAATTTTTTTTTTCGAAGCTGCTTAATGGTTGTCCAATAGTTTACAATTAAAATGTAATGCCTGATATAGAATAAAACATGCACCTGAGGAGGAGCGCCTTGAGCGTTCGAAACGTCGTGCAATGTGTTGAGTAAATTCTTGTCATTTTGACTGCTGCTGACCGAAATATGGCCCAAAACCACTTCCAACAATTGAAAATGAATGCTCGAGATCTTTGCTTTAATTTGAATCATAAAATTGTCACGATTTTCCAGGTGATTTTTATCCAACTATTCGTTCCTTGTAGAGGAATAAGATCTTCAGAGGAATTTCGAAAGATCCCGTCTGCCCCGTAATGACCTTATCTCCTCAAAGAGGCCATACCCACCGCATACTTTAGATTTCACTGTTGACCATTTTTGGTTGAAATTTCAAGGAATCTCGTAATTGATAGCTCAAAATTTGGTAAAAAATAAATGAATGAAAACTGTAAATTTCAGTTCCACCATTCCAAGATAATTAATTCAAGGTGAATACATTGTTGAATCCTCTGTTAGCCAAAAATCCAGCGCAGTGAATATTCATGTTTTGATTGAAAATTCAAATACACAGAGAAAAACGACAAAGTTCTCAAACAAGTCTTACTTGTGCCAAGAAAATAGCTTTTTGAAAATTGTCAAAAACGGATTTTTTTGTGCCAAACATGCACAGACTGCGCCGGAATGAAACATTTTTGTCGCAAAAATAGATTTAGTAGTTCAACAAAAATTGCATTCTCTGTACACGCAAGAAATGTCATTTCTAGCACTACTCCTTCGTTATTCGATACTCCCATACGTATTTTGCTCCCGAAAAATCTTTGTTTTATGCGAAACAAGAGACAGTAGTTTTTCGTTTCGGCTGTCTAATAATCACAGACAACAAATGAACCCTTAAATGAAACAATAATAATGATATGATAGCAATCTTGTAACTTAGGGATAAAATATTTGTTGATAAATTTTCCTCTATAAGAGATATTTTCATCCTGACCAGGCACCGTCTGATGTGAATTATCCGCCTCTTGAGCCAAATATTTCGTTGCTGTCGAAAGCAGAAAAATTATTCGTGTTTGAGACTTTCAAATTCGAACCAAACGAATTCTTTTTTGGCAATTTTCAACTATCAATTTTGTTGGCCCAAACAAGACTTGTTTGACAACATATTTGTTTTTCTCTCGTTGTAGTGTCCGTCGCCTTATAGCTCAGCGATTTTGGAATTCCCTTGAATTTCCGGTGAACTATGAAACTTCCCGACTTTCCCCTAAATCCAAATCAATAGCGCCCCTTGAAATTACAGTCAAACTTTCCACAAAATTATAATCTTTCCAACATCGTTAGACACTTGTCATTAATACATTCTCACTCCCCGTATTCTTGTGTACTTCCAGGGAACAGAGTTGGGTAACAGTGGTGAACGCGTAATCGATACAGCAGCCCGAAGGAAACACCGTTGATAAATCAGAGAGCTACATCGTAGGAGTCGTCGTCACCCCTGCGGAAAAATCGGCAACATCGTGCGGGCTACAAACCCATCAGGCAGATTTTTCCCTGAATTCCCCTGAACATTGGCCCCCACCCCATCATTGATCCAGTGCCGATTTAATAAACAAGACAGAGTATTGCTCCATAAACCCAAAAAAAACATAAATCTCGAATCGATGGCTGGAGGAAAGGTACATTACCTTCCGCCAACACCGGTGACCTCGAGTTAAAACCGTTAAAAAAAAATAAAATGAACAGAGGACAAACGAACGCGAAGAGGCAAAACTCGTCGGATACCGCGGTCCCAACCAATACAGAATATACCCGAGTTTAGTTCTCGCATACACACAATTCACTTTGAACAAAAAAATATATATATATAACCGAGGAGAAAACGTAGGAGACGTGCACGCGCTGTGGTGTGCACAAGGGTTTATTCCACCGACGGTTTGATTTAAATATGTCGAGCACAAAGGGCCACAGAGCGAAGTCGAGGCTCGAGTCGAGGAGATCCAAGTGGCACTGGTGCTCATGCCATCGGGTTCGATCAAGAGGATTCATTTCAAATGCACGAACCAACGACGCCGGAAACATTCGACCGCTTCTTCATTCATATGCATCTCGTTAAATTCTACTATTCCTACGCGCCGTTATAAGTTTATTCTTCTCATTTTCTTCCTCTACCCCCCCCCCCCCCCCCCCCCCCCCCCCCCCCCCCCCCCCCCCCCCCCNGTGTGAAACTTTTCATAAAACTCTGTTAAACGAAGGGAACTCTTCGAACAGAAAAAGAACTCCAATCGAACTAGAGAAAGAACTTCCGGAAACGTCACACGGGTGAGCAGTTTATCCGACGGATTAATATGTGTTTTGGACGACTGCCTGAGTCCACTCGAGGTCGTGAGTTCAACAGACGGCTGAGTGGAGTGTGCAATGTGTTGAACAAGTTTTTGGTTATCATTGAAAAAATGGGTATGCTACTGCCCGATGAAACTTACGAGGAGCGATCAGCCTCCTCGAGAACAACTTCCTGCAGGAGTGAGATGGTTTTTGGGGATATTAACGAGGCAGTCGCTGCCAAGGCACTCGCTGCGTTTCGTAAGTGCGATGATTTTCTCGAGAGATACAACATCAGACCCGAATTCTTCTGTCGACATCAGGAACGACTTGCTCTGCAAAATTGGCTTCTGCAGAGAGCCTCGCGCAAGTTTGGCTCTGGTAAGTCTTCTCGTGGTATTTTTACTTTTGTTTTTTGGGTTCATTGGCTGTGGGAGTTGACGCAAGTGTTTTTGGCGATGTCTAGGGCAGAGAGGGGGGTAGAAGCAGAAAATGTAGAAGGATTTTCGGTTTTCCAACAATTTTTGTTATTTCTTCGTTGAAATGAATTGTTTAGTTATGTGAATAAAAATTCCCTCGTTTAAGGAAATTTCAAAATGTCTTTGGCCCTCGAAAAAGTAAATCCTCCTCATGTGTTAGATTGGCCTGTTGAAAAATTTTTGAAAATTTTCTTTTTTGAAATTTTACAATTTAATGAAAAAAACCGTGGAAACTGCGAATTTCAGGTCAATTATTCCCTGAAAATGAAGAGAAATCTGAAAAATTCAGATTTATTTTATGTGTAATTACACTGTTTAAATTTTTTTTGAAATTTCATGCAAGATATTATAGTAAATCTCATGAGAGTGACATTGAATCGAATTTGGGGAAAAAATGGTAATGAAATTTCAAGTTTTAAGTACAATTCACGGAAATTCATGTTTTAGTGGAAGTGAGATGGAAATTTCACAACTTGATTGACTTTTCAGTGGAACATGAATATTCAGAAACAAAATGACATGAATTTTCAATTTTTCCCTGAATTTTCCTTATTGTTCTGAATTTTCATAGAATAATTGAACTGAAAAATCAAGTATTTTATTGATTTTCGGATCATTCGAACAGAAAATCAATGGAAAATTTGACTTTTCAATGACGAGATTTCCTGAAATATCAGTGGAGCTTGAACACGATAAAAATTTTCGGAATTTGGCATTAAAAATTCAGACGAAAATTTTTAACAGTGTAATTGGCAATTCGAGAAAGTTGAAAATTCCTGTTTTTCTACAGCTCAAACTTTAGAAATTCCACTGAGTTTTCCCAGAAATCTGAAATCCCATGATTTTTCTTCCCAAATTGCATTCAATGTCCTCCAAAGTCAATCATCCTCTCCCAAGTTTGATGTTGCCAAGTCTTTTCGTGTTATTTTTCCCTTCTTTTTGGTTTCCACTGTCAATGGGAGTCTTCTCGACTATTCACGGTGATGGCCAGTGGCGGGAGGATAAAACTTACACCTGGAAAATAAGCCAGCGAATATCGGAGAAGTTCAGTACATCGATGTATACATATATTTCAGTGGCTACTCAACAGCAAAAGTTCTTTTCTAATCCCCATTTTCCAGACGAGGTGATTTTTTTGCCCAACTATCCTTTTTTCCGATGTTTTTGTACAGCTTTAATCTTCTGCTGTCAAGGACTTTTTTTCGTTTGAGATCTATATATGGGTGAAGGGGGAAAAAGGATGGAACTATGCTTTCACCAAAGCATCAAGCGCGTCAAGAGTTTTCTGCACTTTTTTTTATGCTAGCCCCCTCTCTTCGCCTGCACTATATACTGCTCTCGTTTTCATTCCTTTCATTTTTTATCCCCTTCACTGACATGCACGATTGGCTTTCCTTACTGCTGGCGCATTTTCTTCTGCCCCAAACATCAAACGAATGATTTTTTTTTCGCTTGTTTCCGTTGAAACTCAGTAGTTTATGGTTTAAAACAAAAGAAATGGGGGAGATGAAAGAAAAGGTGTAACGTGAGGTGAGAATCGTGGGTTTATACCGGATGTTAGTATCAATTCTAGTAATCATGGGGAATGGTGGGAGAGTATGAGCGGCTGGGGGAGTGATCGAGTTATCGGCGGGATCGATATTTTTCGCACGGGGTGGAGGCGCATTTGCGGCGGCTCCTGTTGTTCTTTGACCCTTTGTTTTCTTCGTTATTATGGAAAGATCCTCGGGGGAGAGATTTGACGGGCGCCTTGCGGGTGGGTACGCAGAACTCAATGGTTCCGGGGAGGGGGGGTTAATAATAAATCATGTGGGGGTTATTAGCGAAGGCTTGACACTGTAATAAAGGTTTCATTATCGGTTCGTAATAACGTTCGACAATTGATTACAGATGTATTGTAGTCGACGGTGGATTATGTACTTCATTACGTATCCGTGAATTTCATGTCTAATCTTGATGAGGTTCTTTATCAGCGGGCTTGGTTTATGACCGCTGTTGTTATTGATTTTAACATTAATCAAGGTGTAAATTCCAAGTTATTGTGTTCAAGGTGTAAATTGATGTGGGATCGTTATCATGAGGGTACAGGATATTTATTTAGTGGAATAAATGAACGTATATTTGAGTGGAAATCGAATTAATAAAAATACATTGTTGTAAGAGCTGAGTTGCTCTACTCTCACTCTTCATTCTCTCATTCGGACAAACACTTTTCTTTCTCTATTCCAAAAAAACAACTAATACACCCTTTTTTCCAAATACACTGTGAGATGACTGTGAGATCTTGAAATTTCAGGTAAAAAAGCTTGAAATTTTTAACAATGACAAAATTAGATGAAATTTCTGTGTATTTCTTCATTGACGAATCAGTTAATTTCGTGAATATTCGAGTCATTCTCGATTTTGAGGTCCATACGGCACTGAAAAACCTTGAAAATTTTGAAAATTCAGACAACAACATTTCTGAATTCTCAATCTATTGAAAATTGAATTGTATGTGATGTTCAATTCTCACGATGAGTTGGGAAATTCGAGGTTTCATTGAAAAATGAATGATTGTTTAACATGAAAAACCCAATTTTCTTGAATTTTCAAGAAGAATGAGAAAATTAGCGAACGTTTTCATTTGAAATTGAATTCAACTTCACAACATCGAAAATTCAGATGACGCTGTGACTGAAATTTCAAGAAATTTCTGTCAGTGAAGTGACCTCAGTGATCGTACACGGGCCACTCTCATTCACCCAAGAAACTCTCAAAAACTGAACACGATCGTAAGAAAACTTTCACACAACATGAACGCTTTTCCCTTTACAACTTTTCTCTCCAACGAAATATTTCGCAAAAAAATTATCATCTCTAATATTCAATCTATAATGAATTCTTATTCTAAATAACTGGCGACACAACGTCTTCTCATTCCTTCATACCACTTCAATAGATTTTTTGTCAGACCACAACCACGTTGAAATAATCATTTAAATAATTCAAATAATCATTAAAAAATTATCGCTAAGGAATAATTAAATAAATAATCATATTTAAATCATATAAATCATTAAATGATTTAAAGATTTAAATCATTTAATGATTTATATGATTATCAAAATTATTTAAATGATTTAAACATTTAAATCATTTAATAAATAATCAAGGTGTAAATTAGTAAATTATTATATTCTTGTCATCACAGTATTCTAAAATTCCTCTTTATGAATCTTTGAGATAGATTAACCCATTGAACAGCCTCACAGTACCCCACTCTTCACCATTTTGTGGTAGTGTGCGTGTGCAGCCGAGGCTTTCTTATGGCGCACTCACACAATGAGAGCCTCCCCACTATTCTCACACCGATACGTTAACGTACGCTGTTCAATGGATTAAAGAACTGGTGAAACCTGTTCTCTTCGGGAGAAAAAAATGGAACGCGAACAAAATTGCATTCGCCATTTCCTCGATTGAGAACGAAAGAAAAATGTGGTGTGACATCATAACTTATGCAACCCCCTCCCCCCTCATCGTGTAATGCAATAACCCCATGTAATCTTTCACGTTATCAAGTTCTCAAACGATAAGAAATGTTAAATATTTTCCATCTGCGCAGGGGTTAATTAACCGATCAAGTTCACTGATTTTTCCATCCGCAGAATGAAGTTGAGAAGATAAAATGGTTATGGTCTGATGTGTGAGGGTAGAATCAGACGTTGAATTGCCGTAAAATAAGTTCTCAATTGCCACAGCAGATGCTCCGCCGACTCGTGAGGCAGCGGAAGTTATTCTCCCTGATAATTTATGAATACATCTTGGCTCTCGTGCGATTGAACGCGCGCATGCTTGTCACTCCATTCCAGGGGCAAATTTCACGGATCATTATTACCTGTAGAAAATAGAGTCGACAGGTCGTAATAACCAAATCATTACCCGATGCCGCGACCCGATGGGAAAAAAGACAACTAATGGCTGAATATAAATAGTGTGAAATGAGAAAGGTGAAGGAGAGGGTGGGAAGTTTGTCGGGAAGTTTATGCTCAAGCTCAAATGCTCGGGTAAAACGTACGAAACAGAGTCAGGTGTTGCCACCATAAATCACCATTCCTTTCATGATCTTCCGCATGTCACAAGAGTCAGCGCGTGCGGTATATGTATACGGGGGGTGCAACACCTCTCCTTGCACCGTTATTTCCAACACCAAATTGATAAATAAAACATTATAGGACGCCTTCTGGCGGGGTTTTGAAAGAAGAATGACAAGAGAATTGAGTTTACTGGGTTATTCCTTGCGGTTTCTTTGGGTGGGATATCAGAGCTACGAAATTGGGTATATACGTCAAAGGAAATGTATCAAGAAATTTGAGAGGGGAGAATAAATGAGGTTATCTGGGGATGTGATAAACTTCAATTTGATTATTCATTAATTTTGCGAAATCATTATTCAAGGGGATTGCTTGACTCGGAGACAAAACTGATTATTTAATCGAGACTCGTCTGAATCTCAAGCGAAATACTCGTGATCGCAGGGTTTTCACCACTTCTTTTTGTCCCTGCATCGAAGAAATGCTCCGTGCTCCGTAATTTTCATTCAATTTTAGCTTTTTATTTTCAGAATGTTTGTTATAGTCCAAAGAATAAAATTAAGAACCCGTTTTACTTTATTCGCAATAGATTATGAATGAATTTTGAATTTCATAAATTTTTCGCGTCTCCAGAGTAGGACTGAAAATTGAACATTGGAGTCATGCGTAATCTAATTTTTATGAACAAAGAAATGGCAGGTTGAAGCAAAAAGGCGGATTCCAACGAAAATCGATTACTAAAAACAATGAATTTTTAGTACTACTCTAGAGACGCGAAAAATTTATGAAATTCAAAATTCATTTATTCATGATCTATTGCGAATAAAGTAAAGCGGCTGCTTAACTTTATTCTTCGGAGTATAACGAATGAAACATATGAAAGTTACGGCGCAAGGAGCATTTTGAAGGGAAAAACTGGAAGAAATGAAGTTTTTCGAGGTTGTACGGGGCAAAATCGATCGGATCCGCGATTTTCCCTGGTCATTTCCATATTTCGTCGTATTTTCTTGAGGCAAGTAATTTTTCTTCAATTGTTTAATTCTCCCAGACATTTCAAGTCACGCGACCCGAGAAAGGTCTCATGCTTTAAAATATTCTTGTACTCAAGTATGATTTTGTCGCAAATGAACTCACTCAAATTGCGTAGAAGAATCCTCAATCTTCAAGTATTTATTGTTTTCATAATTTTTTTGTTATGCAGTTCCAATATTTCGATATGTATAACGATAGTGATAGATAGAATTCATTCGAGTTCCGTGAGCCGCAAACATTCTGTGATTTAAACCATTGAAAATAATTTACTTCTCTCAGTGCACAAAGTGGCATAAATAATGCTGGGTAGCGCTCCGTTGATCGAAACTGAGGGCAGAGGAGCGTTGCTGTCGTCCATTGGATAAAGCACGTGAAGATTGGGTTAGGTTGGCTCGAGCCATTCTGTGATTGGTCCAGCGTTCAATCGCTCTTGTGACACCATTAGCGATTTCAAAGCGTTTGAAATCTTCAACTTTCGACAATCAATTATTAATCAACGAACGATATTTATAATATTTATAACTGAAAAATGAATCATTTAAGGGCGAAACGTGTGACGTAAAAATTTTAAAAGCTTCATGCAAGTTTCCTATTATTTACCAGAAAACACAAAGTTTTCCACATTTTTCCTTCTCAATGAATTCGAGGGTCATCACGTAGAGTCTAGATGAAAAGGTCAAAGAGCCGGTCCGTAAAATTCGTAGACCTCAAATTCCATCGGGAACATATGTAGCGAGGGGCTTCATAGACGAACAAAATCAATATCACCTGTTTTCACTCGAATAAATTCAACGATATTGAATTTTTTTCACTTCAATTAGCGTTTCTAATTTCTTTTGCACTTTTTATCAATCGATCCCATTGCATTTATATTAGAGATATAGTTTAGTAGAGGATATAAGTATTGCCGCGGTATCCAGGGGAAATTTTAAGTTTTCTTATTTATTCTCAAAACGTCCGCTGGAGTGCCACTCTCCAGTCCCCTCTCCGCCGGCCGCGACGGTCTTATTTGCAACGATGCTTTTGTGCTCTGAACATCATACAAGCATGGACGAGTTTTCTCCTCTTTCCACCGTACACAAAACCTTGATTTTATTCTCGCCGTGGAAAAACGCTTGAGTGTACTCTCATTGTGAGTTCTGGATTTTACAGGGACTTTCAGGGTAAATCGTGCATCGAAGGGACACGACATATTTTTTATCATTAGTGTAAGTACTACAATTTACTTTTTCAGGGAATGTCGAGAGTGAAATGGGCGATTAAATGAGTTCATCATTTTTCGACAATTTTTTGCGATATTTCGCTGCAGCGTGCATTGTTGAAAATTGTTGGTTGAAATTTCTGGTACACAATAACCACAACTTGATGGGAAAATCAAGATGGGAAAATCATTTTCGCCTTCCTGCAGCGCTGTGATAAATTATTGGGTAAAATTTTCGGTGCACTCTCGGATATTTTTATCATATTATAGTTCCACCCAAATTTCAAGAAATTTCGTCATTAAAAATTGAAAGTTTTATGGAAAAATCTGTAGAAGCTGTATATTGTACTTGAATTGTTCAAAGACAATTGAGAGAAATCAGAAAAAATCAGATAAATATATTTTTGAATTTTCAATTATTGAAAATCTATCGTCATTTGGTACGAAATATTAATATTTTGAATAGAATTTCAGGCAGTGGGAAAAATTCTCGTCTTCCTGCTGCTTAAAAATGTGGAAGAACGACGGTTTCTTCGGGTGCAAGTGATGGCTTTATCTCAACTCCGGCGAGTAACGACGCGAAGCACCGCTGGTGTAGTGGTATCATGCAAGATTCCCATTCTTGCGACTCGGGTTCGATTCCCGGGCGGTGCAAAATTTGGACATTTTTTTTTTCATCTAAAATCAACTAATTGAAGATATTTTATCCAATAGTTCATTTCTACAATTAATCCAATGATATTGAAACAGAGATTGATTGCCAACTTAAAGGTCAATATTTACAAAGCTAATATTGGTTTCATTCTGTGGCTTAATTATTGAACATAGAAATAGTTGAATCATTTTCGCATCAATTAATTGGCAAATATACGCATTTTTTGAAAATTATCATCAAATAGAACCATTAAATTCTCACTAAATCATGGAATCGCGGATGTTCAATGTTATTAATTAAACCACTGAGCTTCTCCGCTTGTTGGATAAAAATGTCAAGCCTCCGCATACATGCATCTCCCCTCCACCCTCCCGTGAAATGTCGATTTTCGAGATTAAAAAAAAAAACAATTATTGCATTTTTCATTTCAATAACGCATGAGTAAATAGGGATATGAACGCAGATTTAATATAGGCCCATAGAATTACGGGGACCGGCAAGGATTTGGAAAGTCTGAATGCAAGTCCTGCTTACACCTAACAAGTGCTGAAGTGGGACATAACCAGAGGTAGAAAGGTCTCGGAAGCACTTGGGAAGAGGCTTCCCAAGACCTATCCCGTTCTGAACGGAGAGACCTAAGTAGAATTTGTCAGGTCCAATTATTCGACTCGGGTAGTCCCGAAAAAAATACAATCTACCAACTACGGGAAATTCTAGTGCTGTTAAGAAAAATTTTCCATCAGTTTTTGGTAAACTTTATGAAGAGTATTGTGCGAATTTCCAATGCCACAGAAATTTTTCCCAGACCGACCCAGAGTTTCACCAAAGAATTTCATTCCGGTAGGGTCATCACAATCCAATCAGGAAATGCCTGACCTGTTAAAAAATTACTCCTGAAATTTCCAGCAAAAAATCTTGAAATTGTTAATAACTACTCATTCGCACGAAAATTTCATGTATTTTGCTATTAAAAAAACCTTTGAATTCTGGATTCTGGAGTTCAATAGAATTGCAATTTTCATGTCTACATGATAACAAAAATGATTAAATAATTTGAAAATTCAAGCGACAATTTCCCTGAATTCTCAATCCACTGAAAATTTACTTGGATATGATGTTCAATTTCCGCGATGAATTTGAAACTTCCGGACGTTATTGAAATATCAGTGATAATCTAACCTGGAAAACCCAATAATTCTGAATTACCAACCTGAATGAGAGATTCCATAACGATCCGATCCCAAATTAGATTCAAACTCACAACATTGAGAATTCAAGTGCAACTACTACTCAATTCCAAAAAATTTCCAACAGTGCGCTCTTCCCTGACATTCTTTAAGGATGTTCGACACCCTTTTAGCCAAAATTGATGTTGTTTCCATTTTTCTGGCAAATTATCGATGGGAGTGACGTGAAAAAATATAACGATTTTGTGGTTTGTCATTCTTTAATGGCTCACGAAGTTGCGTAGTGGTGCGATAATTTTCATGCGTTTTTTCTACATTTTTGTGATTCTTTTTAAAAGTTTAGAGAAAACGCAGGAAAACGTTCGCACCACCTTAAAATTTCGTCAGTCATTAAATAATGCCAAACCGCAAAAACGTTATATTTTTTCACGTCAACTCCATCATAAGTTTGCCAGAAAAATTAAAAAAACGTGAATTTTGGCAGAAAGGGTGTAGAACATCCTTAATCCACGCAGAGGAACTATTCCCCCTCGCCGGAATTCAATCCACCACATACCCCTCCCCCGCGTTAATCACACCAACGCATTAACAATAGTGCAATAATCAGCAATTACACAGTTTGATGATTATAGTTCCCCCGAATGAGTAATCCCCCTCCCCCTCCCCCGCGAATGAATCCGCCCAGCATAAATATCCATACAACATGTGGGCACATGTCCCCAGGTAGATCGACGAATCAGGTAGAAATCGAGGCACGAGTGAAGCGTTTGTATGTTTATCCAGAATGTAGTGCACGTTCATGCGCGGTTGGACACACTGGAGTCGTGCATATAAGGCACATACTCTCGATACCCGTATTTATGCGTTTACGCACCCTTCTCCCTCAGCTTGTCCAAGTGGAGAGAGCTTTTGCGCACCGTCGACAGGAGTTCTCCCCC
>NW_021683643.1:0-9933 GCF_001412515.2 Diachasma alloeum | reverse complement strand
CCCCATTCCCTTCCAGTCACTGTTGCCATATACTCTATCTATTTACGCATAGCACGTACCTACGGATCTGCTTTTGCATTCCGTTACCCCGGCACCCACCCCACCGAGCAGTAAATACATGCCGACGATATCTGCCACTGTGGTTTACATAAATTTGCATCCTGCCGAGTGCATTTTTTATGCAAGCCCTTCGTCTCTTGATGAAAATGGAAAAAAAATCGGGGAAATGAATGGAAAAAAAAAATATATATATATGTATATGAATAACCAGGTGCTTTTTAATACTCAGCGTGCGCTGTTTATGTCCCTCGGTACTTTCAACCACTGGGCTTGGCTTGTCGAGTGCAGAGAGTGGGGCTTTGATTTAATAAATGTTTGTTTGAACGATAAGCCAATTGGGGGCTCATGGTAGCATTATTTTTCAATTTTACAACGTTTAAATTTCACTGCCCCTCGCATTGTAGCTCCCATGAGGGGTCGGCGGTTTAATAGGCGCTTGTATTTACGAATTATTACGTTTAATTTTATAACTCGTCGAATAACCGCCCCCCCCCCGTGTTTTAAATGACATTGGTACATATGATTGGTGAAATATGGACTACTGCGGGGAATGAAAATTTAGTAGCAATCGAAATTCGGTTGAAAATTTTATCACTTCACTGGCATTTTGTTTATTCTTTTTTTCATCGGTCAATGGAAAAATACAAATTGCCGGAATATTTTCGCATGCATTCGGGATGTATACGCATTTGGTTTGAAAATCGGTTCGCTTTTTTTCGAGTCAACATTTATAATTGAGTAAAGTTTTTCCGTACAAATCGTAAACTCCGAGAGCGGAATGAGGGTTTTTTTTTTATCTTTCACCCGTTAAATGAATTGATCGCACGAGCGGAAGGGACCCGCCCACCGATCACTCTCGCACTAATTAATTCGTCCATCAATGAGCAGCGGGGGGGAGGGGGCACTCCCTTTCCACTGCGTGCGGCTATATGTACGCGGGTTTAAAATTGAGTGCACAAAAATCCCTCATGCACTCGCATACTGCAGTTGACGGCACCAACGGGGAATCAAATTATCCAATATATCCGGGTGCGCTCTACACAGTCGATTAAAACTTCATCTCGATGGGGATATATTTTTTGTAATTCATGGTATTGTAATGTATCACGGTATCGGTGGGACGTAATTTTTCTTTTAATTGATAAAATTACTTCAGATTTTTCGGGGCCCTGTGGAAAAATGGAAGAGCGTGGAAAATGTCTCGCGTTGATATTGTCGTGGTGGACGTTGATGCCAAGTCCACTGTTACAAATTTTTGTCTGAAATTTATAGTATACTTTTTGGAAATTTTTATCGCATTTAATTACCGCTGAAATTTCAAGGAATTTCGTCATTGAAAATTCAGAATTTCGAGGGAAAATCGAAGGGAACTGTAAATTTTAGTTCCATTTTTCCCTAAAAAGGAATAGAAAACCAGAAAATTCTGCACAGCAAAAACGAATGTCTGAATTTCACACATCTATTGTAGACACTTTTCAGACACTAAAAAACGTCTGAATAAAATCGACAATTATCTGTATTTCAAACGAGTAGGTGCCTAAACAATCTTAATTCATGTTTGAAATTCAGACAAATTTTCATTTTATTCAAACGTTTTTCAGTATCTAAAAAATGTCTACAAAAGGTGTGTGAAATTCAGTTGTTTTGAAAATTGTTCTGAAAATTAGTAGTCACCATTGTCTCCATTGCGGTGAAATTTCGGTTATTCGTGCACGAAAATGAGAGTGGACGCTGAATATTCGACACTGTTAGAAAAAAACTCAAATTTCGCGGATAGTTTAGTTTTAATTTTCTGGAGGGCGATATGTAAGTTGATTTAGGGGAAAAACGAGCTGTGGAATTCAAAAATTTTCGATCCAAGACGAGAATTTTATGTGAACATGAATATTCACTATCCAATTACGCTGAATTTTTGGTTGATTTAATTTTATTGTTTTGTAGTCATTTTTATGGAATAATTGAACAGAAATTTACATTTTCCATTGCTGTTCTCGTTAAAATGTGAATTTTTAATGATGAAATTGATTGAAATTTCAGTGGAACTGTCACTTGATAGAAGTTTTCAAGATATGTACCGGAAATTTTCATTGAAAATTTTGGAAATAGAAAATTTAATTCATGAGACCATCAATACCAATTTCGTTCCCAAAACGTCACATCCTGTAGTGAAACTCCAAAAAATCATCATAAAACAAAAAAAAGAATTATTCCTAAATAATCTGAGATGAATCCATACTAATAATTTGAAAAATCTGGAATAAATATGTAGCATTTTGCGCTAATTATCGATCTATCCCCCAGTAGTTTCCGAAGCCTTAAAATTAAAAAATCCCTTTGAACATCGCAATGTGCATTGAAACCCTCCAGCTTTCCGTCATTCAAACCTCTTGTAATCCTCTAACAAAAACTTTATTCCCCCGAAAAAAATGAAAGATCCCCCACGAATTGCCATTTCGCGCCAAAGCCCCCGACACCAAAGACGCAAACAATTCCCCCTCAATTAAAAAAATCCGAGTCGGAAAAGAAAATGAAAACGTGATAATCCAACCCTCCGCAGTTCTCCCACTCATGATATATCTCAGACAGGTACATCCCCGTTATGAATTACATTAGCAATTAAAATTGTTTAGACGGCGGAAAAGGCCATTTGAACGAAGGAAGCCCGTGGGAGTAGGAAAAACCGTTGGGTCAGTTGAGGGGAAAAAGGAGGAAATGTTGAAATAAAAAATAATGAAACTGCAACCAACAAAAAGCGAGAGTGACGAGAGAGGGGGTGTTGGGTGTGCGGAAACTGAGCGTTGCTCGTCTGCCGTGTGACACCGGACCGCGAAAAGAAAGGGTTGCCAGCAACGATAGGTATAAATCACGATCAGGGGTTTCTCCAGCGTGCACTCATACATCCACACACGCACACAGTGAAACGAAGGATGGCTACATACTGTACTCACGAGCCCCCTCTGTCTCTATCAGTTACAAAGGACCCATTGGCCATTCTTCTCCCTTTTCCTTCCCGCCACTCTGCCCAATCTCTTTTCGTCCTTTTTCGTTCTCACTTGTTTGTACTCGTCTCTTTTCCTGCGCGTCTCCCTCCAAACCTTTTTTTTTCTGTTGGTTTTCCTTTTTCCTCGGGTAGCTCTTTTTTGCGCTCCCCGCGATGCTATCAGATCGATCCCACCTTGTTATACCCACACCTCGGCGATCGACAATTTTTTTAATTGATTTTCAAATGATCGTTTAGGTATATCAGACGGCGCAGTTACTCGGGCTAACAGGGGGTCCTTTAAAGAATCACCAAACACGCAACCACTCGGGTTGAGGGGCTTAAATCTTCGTAAGACATTGATCAGTCGATCTTCATGAGCGTTATTTCGAGGTTAATGGAGGGGGGAGGATTTTCTGGAAGGGGGTATTGTTGGCGATGGAATTGAAAACTCAGAGAGCACTCTGTGCTGTGGGAATCATTAAATCTACAGGCAGAAGAACTTTCTGAAGACATTCATGTGAAGCAGTGAGAAAAAAATCGTTAAGGTGTTTTGTACTTGTCCCAAACACAAAATACAACTATTTTTTTATGCAGAGAAAGTGATTTCTCAAACCAAGTAGGCACTGATAGAATAACTCATTAATTCTAAAGGGAATTAGTTAACTATTGACGAATGGTAGAGTTGAACAGATTGTTAGAAATTTTTGGAAATTTCATGGAAGATATTATAGTAAATCTCAGAGACTGACATTGAATAGAATTTAGGGAAAAATGGCTATGAAAACTTAAGAAATTTGTTTGGATGTCTTTTTGACCGAGTTCGAAGATGAAGCAGATAGCAATAATCGTTAAGGTGAACCGGAACCATTGTGTCTACACTGAGAGAAAAACAAACACATTTTATAGTTCTCCTCACGATAGATTTGTCGTGGTTACTTTTGAACTTTGGTTAGTTTAACTGCATTTTGATTTGCAAAAATTACGCTTGTGAAGTTACTATAATGTTATGTGCCGCGTACAAAAAAAAATCGTATCGTTCACCAAAATGCCTCAACTATTTTCTTATTGTAAATCGAACTTCAGATTTTTCTTTCAGTGCGGAAGGAGCATGGACTTCAAAGATAATCAAATTGAAGCAAATTGGATAATTCCTCAGACGAGAATGAACAATGTCAAAATAACTGGTGTCGATTCTGGTGATGAATGGAGATTATTCATTGTTGCCTGAAGAACCTGCCGATTTGCTGCAAGACATAAAAAAATATTGAGGCGGAGATAGTTGTCACTACCTGAATTTACAACGAAACTTCTCAGTTCTCTTGACGATGTAAGAATTTTCCTTCGATTAAAATACCTGTTCTTCATTTTAGAAAGTCCTATTCTTAATAGAGAGTTATATTTAATTCAATGGACTCCAGAGTTTGAAAAAGGAATACCTTGCGGGTTATCCTTAGATAAAGATTATTTATGGATTGACAAACGGGAATGGAGATGTCTCCACTGCTCTTCTGAATTGAACAATGCAAATGTGTTTGCACTTTCTCCTTAATGAAGAATTTTAATTTGAGTCTAAGAAATGTTTATCTACCAGAAATCGAGTTTAAGTTTCAATAAACCGATTTATCCGATTCAAATAAAGTTGATTTAATTCAAATAACCCATTTGTTACCGTACTATTTGATCACGACAGCTCTTTGTGCGAATTAGCGTAGTCCATTTCACCTGCATTAGTTCTGGATTTGACAGTGATAATGAGATTACACTTAATTCTGAATAAATAATTTCAATATTCCGAAGGGAATCTTGTGAATTAGGCATGAAGCCTTGTAAATGGCTTCAACATTACAGAAATCGGATGATGGAGCGTCACATGATATTTGAAATGAGTATTGGATGGGTATGGAAATCGATTTGTCATTGGTTATGGTGGAAGCCGGAAAATCCGGTTAAAGCGAAACGTGCCGATATAATTTGAACGCTCGATTAGACCACGACGAGCAAAATGATTCTGCATTAGCGTCCTTCTGGCGAATAGGGGGCAATGTAGATATATTGGGAGTCAGATGGATACACGAATCGATGCGCATCCAGTGGTATATAAAACTGATGGCAAGTGTAACGAGATCCGACGTCTCCTATCACGGGTATCGATCATTCAGTGTTACTGCTGGTGCAAATAAAAGGGTTCAAGATGGGTTGAGGGCGAGCAACTTTTTGCCCCTTACACTTTTTATTTGCCTTCATCTTTGCTGATTATGTGCTAAAACTGCAACCGTTTGTTTTTATCTCGGTCAGCATTCAGTTTTTATTCCAAACCGTTTTTTTTAAATCACTTTAAAAAATTCAAGAATATATTTTTTATATAATTTTCTGGAATTTCGAAGGAAAACTCAACACTTAAGGTATCTATGAATGTTTAATAGGAATTTTTAGTTTTTTAACAGCAAGAAGACGAGAGTTCCCCATTTTACTTGAGTTCTTAATGAAAACATGAATATTCAGGACGAGATTTCATGGAACTTGCAATTTATTGAACATTGAAGAATATATTCACTTGAATTGTCTCGATTTTCATTAATATTAGGCGAATAATTCAGCTGAAATTCGAAGGCTCCATTGATTTTGTCTTCATACTGTGAACTCTCAATGACGAAACTCATTGAAATTTCATGGGCAGTATGTAAGTTATTTTTAGAAGAGCGGCATTCAATTCAATTCAGGGAGGAAGAATCATGAGATTTAAAGCTTCATAGAAAATGCAAAGGAATTCTAAATTTTTGAACAGTAACAAGACGAGAATTGAGCAGAACTTTCAATTTATTGAAAATTGAAGAATGTATTCACTTGAATTTTCTTGATTTTTATAAATATTAATGGAATAATTCAGCGAAAATTCGAAGTCCAATGATTTTGTCATCAAACTGTGAACTTTTAATTTATTGAATATTGAAGAATATATTTACCGGAATTCCCTTGATTTCCATCAATATTAATGGAATAATTCTGCTGAAATTCAAATTTTGCTGATATTTTTCGTTCTATCGGCGGAGCAAGGAGACGGTATAGGCGAATCTGGTGGGATGTGGAATGAAGGAATTCATCACATTGAGGACATGTTGTGTTGGTGATTCGCTTCTGTACCCTGTACACAAGCGTCTCCTCCATTCTCATCTCGACAAAAAGAAAAAAAAGTGTCCGGCAACCTGCGGAGAGGGGGGAGAGGGACGAAGGCAGCAGTTGTGAGTCTCAAGAGAAGTTACCGAATAACTCGAGTCTCAAAATATCGAGAAGAATTCACTTGGGTAGAATCACACTAAATCCTCCCACATTCTCTCTGTCCACTGGGATTTTCACACACAGGTGCACATATCTTGAATCACCAATCACCGAGTAAATATTATTCATGGATATGTTTTTTTTATTACTCTCATAATTTTTTCACCCGGGTTTTTTGTACCTATCTGTGGAATATTCGGGATGATTTATTTTTTGCAATAACTTGGTTTATGCATTCTCTACTTACGATTGAATGAATAATTTCTTACGTCGAGGTACGGGCTGCGGAGGCGGGGGTGGAGGAGAGGGGAGGAAGGAGCGGGCGGTAAAATATCTATACAAGGGGCACTGGGCGCTTTTAGGGAAATTGAAAAGCGAGGATGAAAATGTATTTCTCTCCACATTTTTTTCACCTCCTTCCACTTGTTTTTTGTTATGCTCTTGATCACTTTTATAGTCCGGAAGTTGCGCCTGTGCTGAAGGCAACAGCAGGAAATTTTACGAGTCTGTCGTGGGCTTTATGGGGCTCTCGACAGTGGTTGAAATGTCGAGGAATATATGCATTACGTGCTGATAAATTGACAGAATTGTCAGGTTTATTGCTATTGGGAGATACGAGTTTTTCCCTGATTTTTATTTTCGTCTCAGTGAAGGGCGCGGTGTGCAGTGCTCGAACTGGTGCTGTGATTGGAGCGCTTAACACGTCTATTCGAGGAGGGAAAGTTAATTTGGTGGAATGTTTCAACTCTTCAAAAATCAATACCCGGTTTATCAAATTAGCGGGAGCTCATACAATAGATTGAAGATAATTTTCGAATGGGAAATAAATGAGGGATGATTGGTCGAGATGGAAAATGAACCGACTGTTCTGTTAATACAAGTGCAAAAATGAAATAACATTGTCAATTATACGGAATCTGGATGTACGTTATTGTTGACGATGAACAGTTGAGTTGTGGAATATTTGACGGAATTATTTTTACAGGTATATGAAAAGTCAAAATTATTGGGAATTAGGAAACTTCGAGCTCAATTCGCTATCCAATGAAGTTAAATTTTCAGAATATCGTTGGAAGTTCATTGCAAAGGAGAAATCAACGTACAACATTGAATACTCAGGGGGAAACGGCTTTTAATGGAGAAAACCCGCGATTTCCGTTAGTGCACTAATGACGGTTGATGATTTCAACTTACATATGGGTGGATAATTAGGCGCCCGGGGGTTCTGAATAGATCCAATCGATTTCAAAGCAGAAATCAGCGCACAACTTTGGATACTACGGCGGAAAGGGATTTCGTTGGACAAAACACATGACTTCGGTTAATGCACTAATGACGATTGATGATTTCAACTTGGATATGGGTGAATAACTAGGTGCTCGCGGGTCCAGAATATATCCGATCGATTACAATGCAGAAATCAATGCACAACAGTGAATACTCACGGGGAAACGGATTTCATGGGGCAAAAAAAGCCATTTCCGTCAGTGAACTAATGACGGTCGATGATTTCAACTTACATATGGGTAAATAATTAGGCGCGGATGTTCTGAATATATCCGATCGATTTCAAAGCAGATATCAATGGTCAACATCGAATACTAGGAGGAAAACTGCTTTTATTAGGCAAAAAACGCGATTTCCGTTGATGCACTAATGACGATTGATGATTTCAACTTGGATATGGGTGAATAACTAGATGCTCGTGGCTTCTGAATATATCCGATCGATTACAATGCAGAAATCAATGCATAACATTGAATACTCACGGGGAAACGGATTTCATGGGGCAAAAAAAGCCATTTCCGTCAATGAACTAATGACGGTCGATGATTTCAACTTACATATGGGTAAATAATTAGGCGCGGTTGTTCTGAATATATCCGATCAATTTCAAAGCAGATATCAATGGTCAACATTGGATACTAGGGGGGAAACGATTTTTATTGGACAAAAAGTGCGATTTCCGTTGAGGTATTAATGACGGGTGATGATTTCAACTTGCATATGGGTGGATAATCAGGTGCTCATGGCTTCTGAACATAACCGATCATTTTTTAAGTAGATATCAATGGTCAACATCGAATACTAGGAGGAAAACTGCTTTTATTAGGCAAAAAACGCGATTTCCGTTGATGCACTAATGACGGTTGATGATTTCAACTCACATATGGGTGAATAATTAGGGGCGCAAGGGTTCTGAATATATCCGATCGATTTCAAAGCAGAAATCAATGCACAACTTTGAATACCAAGGGGGACACGGATGTCAAAAATTCGAGGACAATCGCATTTGAGGACTTTTTCGTCGCCCATAAATTCTTGTCTGAAACAAATTTGATTGGCAGAATGATATTTTTTTTCTTAATATAGTTCACTCGCAAAAATCACCCGATTTTGACCGATGCCTGCTGTATCCCGCCCTGCATTTCCGTTTGAAATCACCGACGCGGCCCCAATATTCTTAGCGGAATTGGACAAGATAAAGGCCCACATGAATTTCACAGAGTGAACCTGGGTCCTTGGGACAGCTCGCCACGGCCATCACTCACTTCCCCGACATGTGGGACCCGATTCGTTTTTATCTTCCTCTGCGGTTTTCGCCTCCGTCCAATATATTTTTCTGATTTCCCCGTTTGCCAAAGCGCGAGACGCGAATCACAAATGTTATTTTGCATGAAACAAAAAATTATTGAAAAAAAGGAGTAAAATATTTCCTCGCACGCACCGATTACACAACAATGTTTTTCATTCAATTCCCTATGTACATTGTGTGGAATTCTGGGGGTTGCGCCACTGAATTTTAGGTGGATCGTGAAAATATACGAGTTTCTCGTTGAAATTCAAATTTTTTAACCAACTGAACAATTTCATTTAATTCCCCGTGCATTCTCTTTTATTTCATTTCCCTCTTAATTGACAATTTGACGGTTACTCGTAAAAAAAAATCGTCATTCCCACTGTTTCAATAAGTCGAAATTCTCGCGTGCTTCGCGCACGTATGAGCATGCCAGTTATTTCACATCAATTAGGCCTTTCATATCGTATCTGGATGAAAATGAAGGAGAAACGAAATATACAAGCGTTCTCATCGATCTCGAGATTATCACACAGAGAATAATTATTCAAAATTACACCTAGGATCTAGTAACAGTGCGGTGTATTGGCCCTTCAGGCTGTTTGACCAGAACTCTGTTAGAATTGAAAAGTATGATATTTCTGCGAAATTTTTACCTAAAATGTCGTCATTTTTACTACATGGAGAAAATTATTTGGTGAATTTCAACAACTAGTGGTTGAAATTCACCAACTTGTTGTTGAAAAAAATAAATTATCAACCAGTTGGTGATTTTCAACAACTAGTTGGTAAATTTCAACAAAGTAGTTGGTAAAATTTAACAACTAGGTGTTAAAATTCACCAAATGATTTCCTCCGTGTAAATTTATTCCATTTTTCACCGGTTCTTTTGAGAATTCATGGGTAACAATGTGACGTATTATTTTGTTTCTATAATACAACTTGTCGATCGACATCAATAACACCCGAACATTTCTCCGAATTTCCCAACAAGTAGAAGAAATCCCCTCTCCTCCCGTGCGATGAAAATCCATGC